>NC_139322.1:1589532-1607032 GCF_056507025.1 Lutjanus erythropterus | reverse complement strand
TGCTTAAAGGGATAGTTCACCCAAAAATGAAAATTCAGTTATTATCTACTGAACCTCATGCTGATTGAGGGTCAGCTTTAGTTTTTCAGTCCAAAAACACTGCTGGAGTTTCACAGGAACATAAAAAACAAGAAAATAAAAACATAAAATGGCTCCATGCTGCTCATCTGGTGTAAAGTCATGTCTCCTAAAGTCCTGACACACACCGTCACACCACACACACACAGTCCTGACACACACCGTCACACCACACACACACAGTCCTGACACACACCGTCACACCACACACACACAGTCCTGACACACACTGTCACACCACACACACACAGTCCTGACACACACCGTCACACCACACACACACAGTCCTGACACACACAGTCACACCACACACACACAGTCCTGACACACACCGTCACACCACACACACACAGTCCTGACACACACAGTCACACCACACACACACAGTCCTGACACACACCACACACACACAGTCCTGACACACACCGTCACACCACACACACACAGTCCTGACACACACCGTCACACCACACACACACAGTCCTGACACACACCGTCACACCACACACACACAGTCCTGACACACACAGTCACACCACACACACACAGTCCTGACACACACAGTCACACCACACACACACAGTCCTGACACACACCGTCACACCACACACACACAGTCCTGACACACACCGTCACACCACACACACACACAGTCCTGACACACCGTCACACCACACACACACACAGTCCTGACACACACCGTCACACCACACACACACAGTCCTGACACACACCGTCACACCACACACACAGTTCAGACAGTGTGAAGTGACCGGATTACGCCAGACGAGTAGTATGGAGACATTTTATGCTTTTATTTTATACAGAGTTTGGTAGTTTATTCTATAATAATATACTATATTTTGGTATTGATTTATTTTTTGGTAGTTGATCTTTGTATGTAAATAATGTACAGAGTAACTTGTAACTAAAACTTCAGAATAAATGCAGTAGAGTAAAAGTATCATATTTTTCTTTTAAATATAATTTAGCATGTAGAAGTGTAAAGTAATATGTAATGCTAGTTACATTCTGGGTTTAAGTGTCGTCAGCTGATTTATATGTAAAGAAGAATCCTGCAAAAGGGTCTTAAATACACATTTTCTGTTTCTTATTATTCATTTAAAGAAATAAAATGATGCAAAAAAGACTGAAGGGAGCAAGGGAATTATAGTTGTGTGAGTATTTCTATGAATCATAACATAACTTTGAAGTTCTTTGTGCAGTACAGAAAATATGTAAATATCTACAACTTTCCTGCCTGGTCGAACATGTTGTTCCTGTCAAGGCTGTAAGAAATTTGTCAGAAGAAACACAAGCAGAAGTTCATTCTTCTGGTAATATTCTGACAGAAGTAGTTTGTGGTACTCGAGTACATTTTACAGTTAATGCTTTTACTTCTGAAGGTGTATCAGACTCATGAAGTGTACTCAGCACTTCATTAGTAATCACACAGAAGATGCTGTTCCAGTGTGTCAGCAGGGAGACAAAAAGTCACGGAAAGCATTAAAAATCCATAGTGTCAAAACTTCCATCACAAAACATGATTTATTTACATTTATTAATCAGAGCGTCCACAATAATTCAGGATCAGCGGGGGGAGGTGCATAAAAACAGCTCTTTGTGCTTTGCAGCTGAGGATTGTGCACAATGGGGGGGAAATGGAAATGTGGCTGAAAGTTTTATTTACAACCATGAAAACTGAAGGTTCTGACTGTCTGTGGAAACTAAGAACAGCAACGCACCTACACGAGAACCCCAGGGCACACAGGAACGACGCTCCGCCACATTTTTCTCCAAGTGAGGAAATATAGACACTTCACTGTTCACATTATGTTTTTTTTTTTTTTTTTTTAAGTCGTCACAAAAGCAGCAGACAGAGAACCATTTTTACAGTGAGAGGCGTCTTTGAGGCGACTCACAGTCAGACAGTCAGAGGACTGGCTGCTGCGTCACATTCTCAGGTTCACCGTGATAAAACTGTTCATAAAGTCAGTCAAACATTTGATCGTGTGCTCAGTTATCGTTGACTGATGTATGTAAATGTTGCACACAGAGCGAACTTCCAGGAAATTATACGTTTAAAATAATCATTTTCAGAAAAACAGAAACACAAACTCATCACAACGTGGCTGCAGGCTGCAGGTACTGAATGACTCACCCTTGTGTCCTACCCAGAGGACTTCCAGGCTGTCTCAGGTGTCTGTCTGAGCTTTACTCAACATTACCATATATTAACATACTAAAGCATTAAAGGGACAGTTCACCCAAAGCAAAAAAAGAGTCATTCACAGGAAAACAGAGTGGCAGAGTCTCACAAACAGTGGACATGAATGGTTAAAACAGAACAAATAACCTCAAAATGCCTCCATACTGCTCATCTGGTTTTAATCCAAGTCTCCTAAAGCCCCAACATGCTGTTTGCACACCGTCACGCCACACACACCCAGTTCAGACAGTGTGCACGTGAACATGGCTCCAAGCTAAAGATCTACAGTGAACATTCAGAAAGAAATATGCTAATGAGGGTTGGGTTCAGGTTGGTTTCGGACAGAATGTTGTTGGCATCGGGACTCGAGGGGCTCAACTTTTCAAACACGTTTAAAACGCTACTTTCAAGTCAACTTGGCACGTTGGAGCGCATCATATGTGCACTCCTGTAAATCAACATACAGCACTAATCCTCTGACTTTAGCCAAAGTTATTTCACCATTTCACAGCACAGATCATCACAGTTATCATTAGATAACATTAAACATTACACAAACTTTACTTAAAGATTGTTTTATTGTGACCAAGGAGGAACCATCCAATCCAGCAGGTACTGGTTCCGGATCCTGTTCCAGCTGGATTCAAACTAAGCCCTGACTCTTCTTGTGATGTATTAATTTTTGAAGTATTCCTGCAGTGAGAGATGCTAACAGAGTGATGTGATAAGCAGTTGAAGGCAGAGGTCAGAGGAGAAGAGAGACTCACTGAAGCAAACAGGCGCAGCATCAGTATGTAAATCCTCCTCCTGCAGAGCGTCGGTGCTGCAGCAGGACGTCTCTCAGCTGTAACGACCTCATTTAAACACCTGGGTGCACCGCAGCTCACAAACACTCACAGCCATCTGGTTCGCCGGGAGGGATATAAATTCTCTATTAATATTTATTATGATCAAAGTATCAACAAAGGCAAAAGTTAAGGTCAGGAGGTCGGAGCAAACAGAGGAGAACAAAGCAGCGGCTGTCAAACCCACAACTCCAGGCTCAAATATCTGAGTCCATCATCTCTACATAACTTTAACAGACACGTTTGGTCATATTCTGTGTTTTGTTTGTGAACAAATCATACAAAAAGTTATTTGAACCCACGTTCACCTTCCTGCTGCCCCTAATACTCACTAAAGCACCAAATATGGATTCATCCGCAGCTGAAAATAGTTCCCAACAAAGTCACTATTTCCTCTTTCTTTGAGGAAATTACTGAACCTTTTGTAAAAATTAAACTGTATATTTCTTTTTTTATTTTTATATATGTATTTATTGATTTTTGTGTAAACAATCCACAAACATACATCATGACAAAACATAAAATAGTCACACAAATGTAAAAGCACCGTCCCCCTCCCTGAGGAAAAAATGATAGAAAGTGGTACATAATTTTACAGTTAAAGAATGTAAGAATCAAATAACACTGTGAAAACAAAGTAGTTGAGAAAACTCAACATTTCAAGGCAACGTACTGCAATAGATTTGAGTTCTGAGGCTTAAACTTAAACTAAACATTTAAATAAATTAAAAAAATATATATATATTATATATGTATATATGTGTATATTTTTCTATGACAAAGAGGATTTGAATGAGACATTTTGAAAACTGTAACTGTTTCCACTAAATCTCTAGTTTGGTTCACCAATATTATCAAACTGAAAACTTTTTTTGCAGCTGTAAATGTTTTTTTTTTTTTTTTTTACTACATTAGGATTTATAATTTTCCCAGCATGATAATATGTTGAGATTGTAACTCAAAAACCTGACAGGAAAGGTTTATCAGATGTGTTTTTCCTGGATATCAGGACACTAAAATACCAAAGTCTGAAATCTTTCCAGGAACAGGTTCAGAGCTCTTTAGATTAAAGGTTGAACAAGACATTTATTAGACGTTATAATCCTTCAACATGACCATGAACAGAAACAGAAAAACACACTACAGTCCAGATGTGTCTCTGCGGTGCAGAGCCTGATCTGTTTCTCTAAACCCCAAACACACTGGCAGTGGCTGCACTCTTCTGTCCGCAGTGTTCTGACGTCTCTGTCGGGAGAATCGCTGCATCCCAGCTGTTTGAACACGTTTTAATCGCCTCTATACGTCCTCGCGAGTGCAGCCAGGGACTGTGCAGCATCTGCTCTCTTTTCTTCCCCGTCCTCTGTGAAGTACAGAGGAATCCGTCCCCACGCGGGGGACAGAGACAGGAGCTGAAAGACAGATTACACTGAGCTGAAGTTTATTCAGAATAAGAACCAGGAATGACAAATAACTCATTCTGTTTCTCCTCAGTTGCCTCATTACATAAACTTCATAAGTCAGAAATCCTGTCTTTAAGATTTCTGCCGTTACAGAAACATGTTTTCTAACTGCATTTAGGGAAAAAAATCCCATCTTTTCTTAAAATAGACACAGACCCTGTCGTAAATTCAAGGAGACATGGATGTGATGTGAAAACATCAGTTTATAGTTTATAGTTTCATAGGCCGCCATGTTACACTGCCATGTTTCTACAGTAGCCCAGAATGGACAAACCAAACACTGGCTCTAGATATAGACTTAAGTGTTTTTGGTGAGTTTCATGGCCACCGTAGTTTCTCATACGCGCTTATAATGAATCTGACGAAGAGGAAAGTCTGCAGGCTCACCACTAGATGCCACTAAATCCTGCACACTGACCCTTTAACACAAGATATAAGGTCTGAGATAAAACAGGACACAACCATGAGTTAAAGAATCACTTCTGTACTGATTTCCGTGGCTAAATAAAGGCTAAGGTGCTCTTAAATGAAAACAAAATGTTAAACAGTCCCTGAGTTCGATTATTGTCTGTAATGTTCATCGTGATCCAGCATTGTGCCTTTTGAATGACACTGTTGAGGGAACTTGGTCCAAACTCAATAAACAAGTTTTTACAAACTGGATGCACGGCCGCAAAAAGACTGATAGAAACGAACTGGAGGGATGCAGATCAGCTGAAAGAGGGACTGTGGCTTCAAACTGTCCTGGAGATGATTTCCAGGGACGGAGCTGCATCTAATCTTTCTGAACTTTACAACAGGAAACAACAGCTGTGGAAAGTTAGGACTGACATTGTTTGTGAAATACCAACCTTCCCCAGAATCACGAGAAATTCTCCAACAATACTGTGACATACATGAGCCATGTTTTCTTTTTTTGTTACTGCTTTATATAAGCCTTAAACTAAACCTTTTGTTTAACTTGTCCTCAGGATGTAAGCTGTTTTAGCTTCCAGTAGCTCTTTTTTGTAGTGTAACCATCAGTGGATTACTGTGATACTGAGGAAAACTGCTAAGTGAATTTATCTGTGTTTATTTAGCAACCTTTATAAGCAGAGATAATAATATCCTCGGGAAGTGTAAGTCACACCGGCTCTAAAAAAGTGTGCTCTGTCTGTGTGCGTTCAAATTTGACTGATTATGAGTGAGTGTGATTTTTGACACGTATTGTGGCAGTCAGGCGCTGCGGGTTTAAAGTACCTCGGTAGCCTCCACCAGCTGAGTCACATCCACTGCCTTTCTATTGCAACACATAAATTTACACTCGCTCTGGAACACATTAAACTTTAAAAACTTTAAACACTTTGCTTGTGGTGCAGTAAATACACCAACAAACATAAAAAGCAACTACAGCTACTGTGGTATTTCACTGCCCTGTGGATGATCATGGACTTAACTTTGAAAAAGACTTTCTTTATCATCTTCATCACTTGAAGATACAAAAAAAAACTGAAGTACATCGTCCTGAAGAGGGAAAAGTCTGGAAAGCTGGAGGCTGCTGCTCTGAAACTGTTGGTGTTGTTGCTGTACTGACGGATGTCTGTCACAACGGACACTTAAAGGGACCTGTAATACCAAATTTTACCACCAGGTGTCATGTGAGCCCCACCAATATTTTTATTTTTCCTCCCTTAGACTGTTCTGCCTAATCCCGCCCCGCAATGCTGTGATTGGCTACTACCAGGGTGGGAAATTAACTTTTTAAAATGTGAACATCTACCAGCCACTGACAGATAAATGATCAGATGTGCTGTGATTGGTTCGTACTAGTTGCCTCAACATCTGATTACAAGAAAGCTGACTTTGTGAAATGATCTTTTTTTTTTGACCCAATCCGTGATCTTTTCCCAGAGGTGTGAGTAAATCAGGAAAATCCTGATGATGTACCACAATTTTTTTAAAAAGTTGTTTTAGTTTCAACATGAACAAAAAACTGCTGCAGTCTGTTACACCTTGTATTTTCATATCTGCCTTGTTTGGTCTTGACTTTCTGACTTTTCAGTTTGATCCAGACCAAAGTATCAGGTTTGTGAAACCTTCCCGGACCACAGCCCAGACTGAAAAGCAGGAAACTGGTCTGGAGAAAAGTGGCGGTCTTGGTCCGGATCAAACTGAGCCATAGTTCCGACCTTGGTCCAGACCTTTAGGTGTGAGAGCAGCATTAGTGGCAGGAAAATGCAAATATTTGATTTATAAGAATGAAGTTCTCTCAAGTCATCTGTCTCAAGTCCAAGGCCAAGTCTCAAGTCATGTAAAATAAGTCAAAGTAAAGTTCAGTGTTTTATCACTATTAGTAAAGTAAGTCTCAAGTCCAAAGATTATTTACCATAAAATTATGGGACCTGGAAATTGAAGCATTACCTGTTTCTGTTTTTTAGTAACAGAGTTTGGTGGTTTTTGCAGAGACAGATATAACAAGTAGTATAACTTTAGTTTCTCATCAGAAAAGTCTGTGTGACAGTAAAGTAGAGTGGTGAAAATATTCTAAATAAAAAATACGTCTTCACGCCGACCCTGTCCACAGCAGGACATTGCTTAGCTTCAACCACCATCTACTTTCAGTAATATTCTGACTATGGATCAATACCTTATACAACCACACTTCAAATGATAATACTTCCACCAACTCTCTTTAAGTGTTGTAGCTGCAAGAAAATCAACTTGAAAGGAAATAACAGTCCTTCTTCAGCATGAATCAAAACTTTCTGTGGGGAAAATGTCCATAGAAACTTTTCAATAACTCCATTTTCTGATGTGTCTGTGTGCTGCAGTGTTGCACTTAGTAGAATCTGAGTGTTTTTCACTACAGCACTATTTTTCTGTCTCTAAAGACTGTTTCTGCAAATCAACACAGAAAAAAGACGTCTGGGAAAAAGTCCTGCAGTTGTTTCCACTCTGGTTGTTCTTTTCACTGCAGCAGGAAAATCAAAATATTATTCCTAAAAGTTAAAGTTACAAACATCCCAGAATAGAAACCAGATGGAGGCAGTGATTTAATGAGGGGGCAGAGTGTGTTATGAATATAGTATAAATGTGTGTGATTTTTGATTTGGACTCAAATGAACCTACTCCTCTGTACATGTGGCAGTAAGAGCAACCAGAACTTTAATTTCTCGTCCAACTCCAGTTTAATTGTGTGAAATTACATCAGCGCGGCTCATTTGGCAGCTCTAAAACTGCTTCACTCAAGAGATTTTTGTTCCCGTTGTTGATATTGAAGAGAAGAAGATAAAAATAAAGAGTGAAACAATGAAAGGTGGAGGTGATGCTTGTGTTAATGATTGTTGAGCTCACACTGTTGCTTCCCTCTCCTTCAGATTCCAAGTGAACAGAAAGCCGAAGGTGTGGAGAGACTCGTTTCTGGTGGAGAGAGGGTAAATACAACTTACCTTTACTTTTTTTCAATGGAATAAACTACAAAGACCAGGATATTAAAGTGCAAACTGATCATTTTATTGTGTTTTGTAAATAAGTGACAGGAGCAACAAAAGACTGAATTCTCCAAAAACATCTCTGTGGAACAGGTGAGCTGGTAACAGCTGACAGGATCGTGATTCGGTTCTAAAGAGGCATCCTGGAAAGGCTCAGTCAGTAACATATGCTGCCGTCCCTGACGTCTTTTTCAGAGACGTCCCTGATTATTTCAGCGAGACGACGCAGAGACACATTGTGGACGTGTTCCAACAGCGTGTCTTCGTAGTAAAAGAGTTCAGGTCCTAGACTGACCTGGACCTGCAGTCCAGACGTGTCTCCCATTGAAAATGTGTGGTGCATCATGAAGCACAAAATAGGACAACAGAGACTGTGGACTGTTGAGCAGCTGAAGACGAATATCAAGAAAGAATGAGACAGAATTGACCTTTAAAACTTCAACAGTTAGTGTCTCAGTTCACAAACACTGACTGAGTGTTAGAAGAAAAGATGATGGATCACAGAGAGAAACATGATCCTGAAACAACTGTTGCTGCATCAAATTCAGAATTATAACATACTTCCAAAAAATAATAAAGTTTGTCAGTTTCATTGCGTTCTCTTTTTATTCGTGTTTAACCAATGTCAGCTTTATTGGAATCAGGGTTGCAGTTCTTCAGTAAATAAACCTGAGTAGTTAAACAGAATCTATAACTGCAATAACTGAAAATACTTCATTCTAATATTCTCTGTGTCTCTGATATATTAAACTACAAGGTAAGAAGGTAGCAGACAGAGATCTTCAGGACAAATTTAACACAGCTCACTTTTACGTTTTTTTTTTTCTGGCCATGTTAACAAAGATACTAACATTTAATGGACTTCATCAGAGCCTGGAGGAAAACTGCCCTCTGTCTGTCTGTCTGACAGGAAGCTGCTGCACCAGCGTGTCGAGGGAAAGGAAGTGTCGCCGGAGGAGAACTTCCTGCCCAAACACCAACGAGTAAAAGACCTCTGTCAGAGAGCCGAGTACCAGACGCCCTGTCAGCAGACCGGACAGGTACACAAACACAAACAGTCAATGGAGACGATATCTTACTTACAATACCTTTACTTTATTTTACATGATACCATAATGTTATTCTCAACCCCATGACTTCACTCCAGATCCACTTACTTGAATTTATTTCCTATTGCATTACTTTACTTCTAATCTAATTACTTTACTTCTGATCCTACTCCTTACTTTCCTCTTAATTCCATTATGTTGCTCCTGATCCAGTTACTTTACTTCTGCTCCCATTACTTTACTCCCTATTGCCTTATTTTACTCTACTTCCAGTTCTTTGCTCCTGATCCAATTACTTTACTCATTTTGGTGTTACTTTACTACCAATCCAATTACTTATTTTATTCCACATTTCCTTCTGACTCCAGATTATTACAGATCCATTTACTTTACTCCTGATCCTATGGCTCCTGAACATATTCGTTTACTCTTGTTTTCATTACATTACTTTTGACTCTATTACTTTACTCCTGTATCGATTCATACTCTTCATTCATACTTCATGTTAGAAACATTAAAAACTGAAGTGCTGCACTCTTTTCAGATGAAGATAACCGAGTGTAGCTGAGATTTTCCTCCCCAGACTTTTGTTTTTGCTGAACCGTCTTCAAAAAGGATCTTTTTGGGAATAAATGTGGGAAAACTGAGCTGGCTGCTGCTGTAATAAACAAACAGACTTGAAAGGAAGCGAGTAGACTTCTGTCGCAGAGATGAAAACCAGATGTCATCTGTACAAACCAGACAGATACAATAACAGCAGTAATTACTAGAAGGAACAGAACACAATGGACTGAAGTCTGCAGAATCAAAGAGAACAGACGTGAAGAGAATCAAGATAGAGCTGAACAGAAACTTTTCTCCAAGACACTTAGAGTCTCTCTGTGTTTGTGTGTGTGTTCCTGCTTGTTTGAGGTTAATTACACTTGTCGAAAAATCCCTCTAGCCAGTTGATTAGTCTCTTAGCAACAGTGTCTGCCGGCTGCTGGATCACTCCGATAAACAGCCTGTAGAAAAGTGTGTGTGTGTGTGTTTGTAATTAACAATTCAGGCATTTGTCACTCTTTAATAACCGACCAAGTGCAAGAGTAGAAATTAATTCAGCTCCTGCTAATGAACAACTGCAGAGTGACAATGCAACGAACGCTCCGAGCCAAAGAGGATCTCTGGAGTGTTTTATTTTGAAAACTGACCAGATGCTCTGTGATGTTCCTGTGTCTGACCGGTTTAACCTGAAACGCCTGATGGTCTGTTTGGAAAAGGGCAGGCACTTTCAAAAAACTCTTGGCAGGTGATTGGATGAATCACACTCTCATCACACTTAAAACCATGCCCGTAGCTGCCAGAAGACCCTCCTAGGATGCTGATTGGCTGCACCACGAGATCACATGAGAATCCATGTCAGACTCCAAGCTGTCTGTTTGTGTCCACACCAGAGGTGGTGCAGCCAATCAGCATTCTCAGAGCGGCTACTGGCAGCTACGGGCGTGGTTTTAAATGCACCGACAGTGAGAAGCGTCCATGGAAATGAAACGTCTCGGACAAACAATGGCGGCTCCTGAAGAGGAGAGAGGTGTTTGTAGATATGAATGGTGATGTGACATGTAAGCGAGACATTGTTTAAAGCAGTTCATGGTCAAAACACAAAATTGAATACAACCTACGTTTGAGCCATCAAAGAAACTGGTTTGTTTTTTAGAAATGAAAAAATATGGAGGATATACTGGATGAGGCGGCGCAGTGACATTAAGCTTTTAGCCAAAAATACACCTGTTTTAACTGAAAACATTTCTGTTGAACACGATTAATAACACGGGGCCATTTTAGGAGCTTGGTGAAAGAGCTGCTGATGGAAAAGTTCTGCCACTCTAAACATTTATGGTGTTATTTTGTAAATATTACAAGACATCTGACACTGAGAGCACGATATGGTTTGTCAGGGAAAGATTTTGAGTTCTGGTTTTTGCGGTGGTTTTATTGACCGTTGGACTCGTTTTAACCTGCTGTTTGACTGGTTCTGTCACACGGTCCTGGCAACACTGTGAGGATAGAAACGTGTGTGTGTGTGTGTGCGTGTGTGTGTGTGTGTGTGTATGTTGACTGGTAATATCTAATCATGTTGTAGCAGTTGCACAGAGGGATTGTTAGAGTCCGACACCACTCACAGTTATTCTGCTGATGCTGTCGGCCCCCTCCGCCTCCACAGCCTCCTCCGTATGGAACAATTCTTTAGTGTTGTTGACTTAAACAGGATTTAATGTTCATGTATGTGTTTGTTTTGAGGGACTGTTTATCTCTCATGTTGTTGCTGCTCAGCTTTTCCCACCAAATCTCACTGTGCAGCCGCCGACCATAAACGGTCAATTCAATGACGTAAGAGAGTCTGACTGGAATGACACATAATCAAATATTTAGACGTCTGTAGATGAAAGGTTTTTCACAGCATGGCGAGCTGCAGACTGACAGCCTTTCATCCTTTAAATATCAACCTTTCAGCCATGATTAGTGAAGTTTATTCAGAGAGGTTTAGAGAGGGATTACTCAGGTAGTTAGCTGGGTTTAAAGTTGAGAATCAAACCTGTTTTGCAGAATTCTCTCTCAGTGCTGTTCATCACTCTGTGTGTGTGTGTGTGTGGGTGTGTGTGTGTGTGTGTGTGTGTGTGTGTGTGTGTGTGTGTGTGTGTAGAAGTGGCAGTGTGTAGAGGACGCCACGGGGAAGCTTCGGCTCTTCAAATGCAAGAACGAAGGGGGAGGAGCCAAGAACTTTCAGAGGGGCGTGGCCAGTCGTCAGCGTCCACTCAGCATCAAGTCTCAGCTGTACAATCAGAACTTCGACGCCTGCAACTGCGACCTGCGTGACCTCCGACCTCTGAACCTGCGGCCGTCCATGATCAGACCGTTCAACAAGAAGCCTTTCTTCTCTAAGAAGAGTGAGTGTTAAGTGTTCGGTCCAGCAGGGGGCAGCAGAGACACAGTTTCTGTGTTTGAATTTTTTCTGAATAAATTCTGACACAGCAAACACTGAAGTCACATGACTGATCAGCTGTTTCCTCGTGGTTCTATGATCCATCCATGATGGTTCCTCACAGATCTGAAGGAGCTTTCCTCACATTAATACATAAAAACTAACACAAATGTCTTCCTACATCGTTTTTCACCGTTTAAAGTAAAAAAAAAAAAAAGTAAAGACTGGAGCTCTTTTTCAGTCCCTCCAGGAAGTTGCGACATTGAAAACGCAACATTTCACACAAAATCAACCTGTTCCCCTGATTTCTGTGTAACCTTGCGATTTTGTCCCCAAATTCCGCAACTTTTCCAACTTTTTGACCAATCATTGTTGCTTCCATTCCATTCCACCAATCACAGCAGTCCCACACAGTAACATCGCAGACGTACGTCTCAATGTTTTGTTTTATTATTTACCTTTTTTTTTGCATTTAGATTTTTTTAATTTTGTCACAGGTACTGCAAAGAATATTTGTACATTTGTCATTGACATCTATCACTTTTATTTTCTAATTAGTTTTGGCTCCAAAAAGATTCTGCTGCTTTGTGAAAAACCTCCCTGGTGCACGTCTTCATTTACAAATAGAGCAGATTTTCAGAACAGAGTGTGGTTTTGTTCTTGCTGAAACAAGTTGCCTTTGATTTTTAATTAATTCTATAAGAAATTGCAACTTTCTTTTGTTTTTATTAGGTCCAGTAATTTCATTGCAAAAAAATCCTAAAAACATTGCAAAATGCACTGCAATTTTCTAGAAAAGCTGCTGTGAAATGAGACATTTTAGGTCGCAATTATCCCAAAAAAGGCCTGTGAAATCCTGGAGGGACTCTTTAATGATGTCATCTTGTTGCGCCCTCTTCTTCTGTAATGGAAAAATGCAGCCTTCATGAATTTTTGGACAAAAAAGTAAAAAAATTCTTTTAAGTTTATCAACTCAAAAAATATGGCAACTGATTTTTAAAGTGTTTCTAACTTATTTGGGTTTACAGTGCAACATCAGAGCGCAGACAAGATGACTCATAAGTGACAATTCTGATCAATCAGTGGTGTGCTGAGTTTTCATTCCACATTTACAAAAATGTACCACATACCATCCACAACGTCTGACAGTTTGAAAACGTTAAGTTGTGCAGTGGAAACCTGCCATTTAAGAGGTTTGGAGAAGGCGTCTTTGTTTTGTTTTCATATGATCTTCAGAACACAGTAGAATTTATTGTCATTTTTCCATTAACAATAGTATAAATTCAGTGTTCAGGGAAGCAAACAGTTTATACTGTGAAAATAGACACAATAAAAAAAGACAAAACAAATACCAAGAAAACCTGCTGCAATAAAAATAGAAGACTTATAAAATGGGGACAGGAACAGAGCCATTAGCAGCAGAGTTTAAGTTTCTGTAGGGTTTTTTTTTCCACTAAAGAAAAAATATTCTTAGTATTGATTCCTGGAATATCCAACTCTAATGTCAACGTAACGGTTCTATAAAAGAGTTCAGGTTCTTTCCTTCCTTGTCTGTTTTTGTTAGGGTCAGATTTTATTTGACTTCCAGATGTAGGGTCACTAAAGGCACTTGGCCTGAGATGTTTTGGATTTTTACCTCCAGGAAAGTGAACCTGGTTCTTAATGGAAGTTTCACAGCTGTTTTTCTGCTGCACTGGTTTCAGCTGCCCTCTAGTGTCTGAGCTCAGAACTGCACCATGAGGTTCTGACTCAGTGAGGAAGTTTTCTGAACAGCACCGTCTCCGTTTCCTCATTATTTTCTCCAGAAATGTAAAACAGCAGCAGTGAGAGGTGATGAACTCTGAAGGATGTTTAATTTAATCACATTTTACAGTAAAGTCTCCTCAGTTGTGATATTTTACCATTTTAAAACAAACACCAAGTCTTCTCTGTGTCTGTGTGTCTCAGAGTTCAAGGCGCTGAAGAGTTACTCCAGGAACCGTTACAGCCGCTCTGTATCCATGACGAACAGTTACCCCGGTAACGGGAGCCTGACTCAGCCAATACAAGACGAGTCTGAGGACGAGTTCAGCGGGATGGGAGCGGTTCCAAACAGTGTGCCCCAGTCCAGCTCCCTCAAAGTCACACACAGGTGAGTGATGTCTGTGTGTGTGTGTGTGTGTGTGTGTGTGTGTGTGTTACTGCGTCATAGTTCAGGTTCAGCCTTCAGCTGATCTGCTCACAGCCAGGATTTTAGAAATGCTGAAGTCAAAGTCTCCCAACCGACCAAAACAATCAAGTCTCAGAGATTTAAATACATTTTCATAGTTTTCTGTTTAAATTTATTTTCTGCAGGTTTTATTTTATTTAAATTGTTATTTGACGGAACTTTCTCAATATTTCATCAATATCAGATTATTTAGTTCTTTTCAGAAAGGTTGAACAGAACAGTACTTACATAATACTAAAAAAACTAAACCCTAATGCTGAAACCAGTGAAAACTGAACCAAAACTAAACATTTTAAACAATAAAAACTAAACTGAAATAAGTAAACTCAGTCTGGAAACTAAATCAAACTAAACTGAACGGAAAACAAAATTTAAAAAAACAAATTAAAACAAAAAATATTTTTCCACCTAACATGAAATCCACCACGATTTCTAAATCCTTCAAATTCCAGTTTATGAATTGTTTGTCCAGGTGTTTCTTCCTCTGAAGCACATTTAAATGTTCTTTGTGAAGCAGCTTGAAGTAAACTGACAGAAACTTCTGTTTTTACCCACAAACCATCCTGGTCACCATCATCACCACCTACACTCCCTCTAACATTAGCAGTTTGTCCAACCTGCATCATTAACTGTGTAATGAAATGAGATGTTGATGCTGATGACAGGATTTTCACAGCTGAACACAGAGCTGTTACTGCGCTGTGATGTTGTTGCTCCTCTCTGATTTAAAGACTAAATCATTTCCACTCACAGAAAGTGTTTGTGGTGGTTGTGTTGTGAGGTTCATAAAGTGTTGTGATCTGTTCCCACTGCACATGCTAACATATTGTTTCTTATTTTAAACAACAAACACAAACATTTTTACTAATTCTAACGGTAATCTGACTAATTTTTGTCTTTATTTTGTACCCTGATTATGAAAGCTATGACTGACTTTGACTTACACTCGTTTCCAAATACAGAGGAAAATTCTACAGCCTAAAAAATTATAATAAATATAGAAGGAACCTCAGTTTTCAGTTTCTGTAAAGTTTCTGGATGTTGGAATCATCAGAGTATCAGTCTCTCCCTCTTTTCACTTCTGTTACCTCGTTGTTCATTTTGTGATCTGTCTGGTTTAAACGGATGTTTTACTGATTTTATGTCATTTTATATAGTTTCAAATTGTTTCAAAGTTCAAATGGTTGAATTAGTTTGTTAATATTTCATGAGTAATATAACGGTTTGTCATTTTATCCGGCATTAATAAACAAAAATAAAGGTTTAAGAGTTGTAAGACATGTTATAGAGACATGTTGTACAATGCATTTTGTTGTGTGTTGTACATTTGTGTATCTGTATATTTTCAGTTGTATTGTTTCTGTTTTTATAATCTGCAGAGGGACTACGGATGTAAATTAGCATTCTTGCTAAAATCCAGCATGTTTACATTTTGTATTTTCATCAGCATGTTCTCTTCCTTTCAAATAAACAAATAATTTGAAGCAAACAACAGAAGAAGTGAACTTTGTTCAGTTTTAATCAGCTGATGATGGATTTAAATTCAGATTTGTTTAGCTGTAAACCTGCTCCGTCTTATCTAATTACAATCTGTGCTGGGAACTAAATGCTGTTTAACAGCCAATAAATCATGACTAACTAAGACTCATCAGCACAGATGGAGCTCAGACTGCTCTGCTGAATCCACCAGCTGTGTAAATCACTGTGAATTATTAAGACAAATAATCAGCGTTTTATAAACCAACGCATTTGGGAAAAAGTGTGAATTCTGCTTCATCAGTGGGAAATAAATGTCAGCTGCTGTTAAAACTGAATTACACTCAGTTTTCCTCACGTCTGCTGTTTTTGTGCTGTAATATGATGAGCTGCTCTCTGTGTAATTTGTTCCCACCGTGACGACTGTTAACTGTTGCTAAATGTCTTGTTTTTCTGCAGATGTTCCATTCTGTCTAATGCCACAGTGAAGTGTGATACAGGAGTTTATCAGTCCCTGCAGGCCTGGAAGGACCACAAGCTGCACATTGACCACGAGGTAACAACAAACAGCTGACTGACTGACTAGAACTCGCTCAACCTTTTACTTCTAACTAAGCTTTTTCTCTTTGTGTCAGATCGAGACGCTGCAGACGAAGATAAAGAACCTGCGAGAGGTCAGAGGTCACCTGAAGAAGGCCCGCCCCCTTGAGTGTGACTGTAATAAATACCTGTAAGTGAGACAAGCAGACACACACCAGAAAACAGAAACCAGAGGACTGATTGATTTTAAAGCTGATGTTCATATTTTTCAGTTATAAATCCAAACTGAAGAATAAGCTGCGGTACAGAGGAGGAGGCCTGCACCCCTTCAGGTGAGACTGAGACACTGAAATGTTCAAAACAGGGAAACGGTGACGACCTTCTGCACTCAAGATTTGCTGTCCTGTTGTAGCTACTTCACTTTACAGAGGCTCTGCTCTTCAGGACTGTTGGCTGTTGAGTCTGAAAAAAACTAAACATGATTGCGGATCCTTGAACAGGCACAAAAGTCACAAAAAGAGAAACCAAACCGTTGCAAATTTACTTTCATCAACAAGTTGTTATATTCTCGTGTGGTGTGTGTATGTTTTAAACTCCTCTGTTGTTTTGGAAGGTGTTCTAAGAATTGCCAGCTAGAGTCACAGAAGTTACCAAATGTGGTGACAAGGCTTCACTGCTTCTGCCAGGGAGTGGTGAAAATGATCATATCCACCCAAGTGTCATGTTTCCATCACTGCCAATCAGAGCTGGAGATTAAAACCTGTGAAGACTGCAGGAGTTAATGCTGATTGTACCTTTTCCAGCTGAAGACAAAAAGACAGATGTTAGCAGGATTTTTGTCTGGTGTAAAAGGGGCTTAAAAATATCATTTAGTGGGAAACAGAAGGGGACCCAAAACAAAACCTTGAGGAACTCCACAAAACAAGAAATCACAAGCTAGAAGATAATTGTTTTGTTTTGATACAACCTTTGTGTTGTCAACACTTTTCAAAATGTTTTGTTTGCTTTAAGTTGACAAATGTTAAAATATTCTGACCACAAAACTCTGCAGACTGTTTACAGGAAACACAAAAAGACATTGCTTGTTTTTTGTGTTCCTTGTACATTAGCTAATAGCAGTGTTGTGTGTGTTTCATGTGTCTCCCTGTGTGTGTCTGTCTGTGTGTAGGAAGGGCGGGGCTCGGGACAAGAAGGCGTGGCTT
>NC_139322.1:1449532-1587032 GCF_056507025.1 Lutjanus erythropterus | reverse complement strand
TCTGTCTGTCTGTCTGCCTGTCTGTCTGTCCATCCATCTGTGTGTCTGTTGGATGTGTGTAACATACAACAGAGTCATGAATCATTTTCCATGTTGACTGTTTTTTCTGCAGTAACAACGTTGTCATTCAGTGGGTCTGTTCGTTGTCCTGCAGCCCTGAACACACAGAAACATCAGATTCATCCAAAGAGCATCAGATGATCTGTAGCCAGCAGCGATTTCATATGTGATGCAGAAGTCGACTGTTTATCTCACTTATTATTTTCTTTATTGGCTGATCCCTTATACCATGACCAAATATCTGAAAAACTAACAACATTCCCATCAGCCTCAGCTGGACTTTGAGTTTAGTACTAATTTGCAGTGGTGAACTCTGACTATCAGAGCTGGGACTAAAACAAAACTTTGCCAGACACACCAAAAATGCAACAAAATGGGGGAAAAAATTGCTGGAATAAGCAACAGGCAGCAGGTAGCTTGACGCATGTTTGTAGTGTGTAGTTGTCATAAACAAAAACCCAGCAGAGGGCAGCAAACACCACACAATGACAGCAGAATGTTTTTCTAGACATTTCTTTACTTCAACTTGTATTAATCAGTAGATCATTTCCATCTACTGTGTAACTTCTGTTTGAATAAGTTATAATGAAGTTTGTGTTTGATATTAAGAGCTGTAATAATCTCTATGAATCAATCTGAGTTTCTTATTTCTCTGTTTCGGTCCCACACACACAGTTACATGTAGCTGAGATCTCCAGTCAGATTATTTCTGTCTACAGACTCAGCTCTGTCTGCTGAGCTGCTCTGTTGGAAGGAGCTTTAAAAAAGAAGATTCAAGTGTCTGAACGTTGTTGTCTCACGGACTCGGGGACGAGTCCAATTTCAGTTTCCTAAATAAGACAGTCCTCTGCAGATCCTCCGCTACACTGCAAAAGTCAGCCTTGGAAAATGCAGCGCTATAAAGTTAGCCACCTAGCAACAGCGCTGGTCTCGTCTGCTTCGTCTCGATTAAGATGTCTCTGTCCTACAGGAAGGACTGAGGGGATTATTTTTGGTCCCGCCCACTGTGAATCAAAATGTGATTGGTTAATTCACCTGTTACTTTGGGAACAAGAACACAGGTAGTGTCCTTCCGTCCCAGTGGTGAAGTCCTAACCAATGAGAGAGCCAGCTCTAATATTTCTACGCCTAGAGACAACAGCAAAAAAATCTGATTGGACAACTCTATTTTGCTGTTTTCAGGACAGTAACCCTTTCATTTCTGAAGCAAAGTTGATAGAAAATGAGTTTGAAATTAGAATTAGAAGAGAACAGCCTAATAATTAAATGAAATGAATCAAATATAATTTATTTAAATATAACATGCCCTCGGGGTTCCTCTCTGCTAATTACTAAAAGTTAGCATGCTAACATGTTAAACACAGATGGTAAACATGTTAGCACGTCATCGTGTTAGCATGCTGATGTTCATTTCTTTCCTCTCAACTTGACCTTTAATTCCTCCATGAACGTTCCTGTTTGGTTCTCTGCATGGTTCTGCTGCAGTCTGCACGTTCCGTCATGTGTTTCTGTCTGATGACACTGCACCTGCTGCACCATTAATAGACACACACACACACACACACACACACACTTCACTGACCGTGGTTTCTGTGTGTCGATTCAGAGGTCCGATCTGGGACGGCTGGAAGGGCTGAGCCTCCTGATTGGTTGGAGCAGGCTCCTGACCCCACCCGCAGCAGCCTGAAGGAGCAGGGCGTCGGTTACTGGTCGACGACCACGCCCTCAACTCACTGGTCAGCCAATCAGTTTCTGCCATCTCTGTGACATCCTTTGGCCCTCCCACCCTGCTGCTCAGGGAGACGCTGGGACGAAACACTTCGACGCACTTCTTCATCAGCTGCTCCTCACTCCTCCTCCTCCTCCTCTTCAGCTCCTCGCCTCTCGCCTGAGAAGGGCAGCTCTGGGTGGAGGAGCTGTGGGGAGGAGGAGGTGGAAGATGAGGAGGAGGAGACAGAGAGCTGGACAGGAAAACTGTGATCATAGGATTGTATTTTGCCCTGAGTTCAAGTCATTTCTTTCTGTTTTATTTTCTTCAAACAAGTGTAAAAACCTGCTGGTTTAGTAAGAGACAGAGACACAGACGCTCATTTCTGGAAAATCCCTGAAATAAGTCGGTCTCCAAACATAAAAACCACTTTGCTGATACTGTCAACTGACACAACTTAATTTTACCGTTCAGCTCTCGTCCACTAAAATGTCTACCATCTGCACTGTAAAAAAAATAAATAAATAAAAAATAGTTGCAATGACTTAAAAGTTCAAGGCAACATTATGCAATAGAGTTTTGAGTTTTGAGCCCAACTCAGACGCTTAAGTTTTGAAATAAAGTTTAAAAATTATTGCTGACTTATAATCTTTACTTTTCTGCTTTAGATAAATTTGAATTGGTGACATCGGCACAGCTGTCTGATGTATCTTCATTTTTAGTGCCTGAAAAATTGAATAGTTTTAATTGAAAATATTAAATTTTAACATTTACTTTCACTTCAATGAACTCACTCAACATTTAAACATTTAAATACAATCTTTTGAGTTTCCAAAATTCAAAGCTTTAAGTTTATCTAAAGGAGAAAACTAAATTATCTCAACAGAAGATCAGTCGTTGGTAAAACTTCCTCAGAATTTAACAACTGTTGCTGCAACAGATTTCTCAGCGTTTTTTACTGTTGCCTGCAGCTTTACTCTCGACTACTGAACATCAACTAAGATAAAATGTGTTTATAGAAGAAGCTTCTTCCTCCTCCTCCTCCTCCTCCTCCTCCTCCTCCTCCTCCTCCTCCTCGTCAGGTGACCTCCCAGCGGCCATGTTTGTTTTACATGTTCATATTTAGTCTTTCTAACCGTCTGTAAAGACATTAAAGGACCTGTTCGCCCTGTTGTTGTTGTTACTAAACTCAGACTGAGACGGACGCAGACAAACGTCGAACACTGTGACATCACTGCTGATGTAAACGTGATGTCATTTCTTTTTTTTTTCTTCTCCCTTTTTTAAAAAAGAAATTCCTTCCACTAACTTGAGTGTCGGTTACCATGGTGACCAACGGCTTTACTGACGACAGAGCTACAGTTGTACTAACCTGGTGACTGACTTCAGTACCCACGATGCAACGTGGCAGCCCTGAGGAGAACGACAACGAGAACATTCAGGAGTAAACTGAAACCTCTCGATGTCTCGTGAGCCAATAAAAAGAGGACTACACGGTGATGTCACTGCATCCAGAACTTGTCGCAGCTGTTTCGTGGAAGTTTTTTCGACTCGCTGCTGTCAGCCTGGAGAACCAGTCAGACGTCTGGTTTGATTTTGTATTTTTTACTCGTGTTAACCATCAAACACCACCATCCAATCACCTTCTTCCTGCACATGCGTTCACTTCCCCTCTCAGTTCAGTTGTTTACTTTTGAGTCGTTATTTGGCGTCCATTTTGTCCCTCGCCCAAAATCCAGCTGCTGGTCAGAAATGTCCAGAGTTCTAAATTACATGTAACTTATGAAATGTAAATTATAACTGTAGTTAAACACGACTGGATTCACACGAGAAGTTGCACATATCTGGACATCTGGTGAATTCTGCCTTCTTTTTCATCGTGATCTGATTTTCTTGCTGATTACGAGCAAGAATTTTCTAAAAAAAAAAAAAAACTTGAATATTAAGATGTCTACAGAAGCTGAGAACGACCGGTTTTATGATTATGTTTTCAATGCCATTATCTTCATAAAATGAAGCTTAAAAGATAATGAGATGATTTATCACAAGAAAATTGCTGTTATGTCCTTGAGATCACAAACATGCAGGTCTTCTCTTTAAATGACGAGGACTGATCTGAATGTTCATGAACAGAAGGTCAAAATACAGTTTCTGCCTCCGTGATTCAAATAGAAGCTGATGCATTGATCAATAATGGATCTCCTTGATCTGACATTTTCAGTGTGCAGGTTGCTTCCTTGAAGGTTAATGTTGCTCTGGGAAACACAGACAGCAGAAACCATGATGCCGCCTGAAACAATTATCCATTAATATTTTATTTACATTGCACCTTTTAAAACCAGAGTTTACGAAGTGCTTTGACAGACAAAGCAAAGATGAAGATACGACACAAAACTATGAAGCCAAACAGAAACAAGATGTCTGAAAAGTTCTCAAACTGAAGTCGACACAAAAACATCATAAAAATAAGACAGAACAGGAAACAGAGAAATAAAAACATGACAGTAAGAATAAATAAAACGAAGGGCTAAGAATACAGGGATGACATCACATGATGTCGTCCAGCCAATATAAATAGAGATAAAAAGACAACATGAAATGTCAAGATAAGTAAACATAAATAAAAGAACAAATTAACGACATCACATAAAAGCAAGTCTATAAAACAATGACAAGCTGAAACACGTCCAGAGAGTCAGACTAGATCATCAGTCACACGAAGAAACAAGCTTTTGTTTTGTCACTAAAACGGATCAATAACAAATCTGACACAATAATTAACTTGTGATTTTCAGAATACGGCATAAAAAAATAACTGCAAGCACGACTGTTTTCAGCTTCTGTAGGCATCAGATGTGTGTCAGTGTTAAAATCACCTCTCAGATACTTTTACACTGTTGGACGCAGCTTCAACATGTGACCTGAAGCAGCTGCACTGATTGGCCGGTTCACAGACCAGGGGTCAGCAACCTGTGGCTCCGGAGCTGCATGCGTCCCTTTCGTCTTTCTCTAGTGTCTCCCTGAGGCTTTACTTTTCTTTTCTTTTTTTTTTTTTAAAAAAACAAAACACTTGTTTCACATTTTAATTTCACATTCTCCAAATGTAAAAATGTGTAGCCCATACACTGAATAAAAAAAATGCTTTTATATTTCATCATTTAAACTGACAGTCTGCGTCGACAGCTCAACACATTTTCCTCTAAACTTTGCTGGTGTTAGTCTTCGGTCTCCTGAAACCAGTTATGGTAAAATCCAAAACAAGAAAAGGAAGGAAAATATTTGCAGAGAGTTTTTTTCCTTCTTTTTTATGGTCTCTTTAGATAGTAAAGGTTGCTGACCCCTGTTAAAGACAGTTACTGTACCTTTGTCTATTTTTGACCCTCATGTGGTAAATATACATTTAAATATTGCATTTTCTTCTCATTTTCTTCTCTTCTAGCGCTGCAAGTAATGATTATTTTTATTGTCAATCAATCTGTCAACTTTTTTCTTGATTTATCGATTAGTTGTTTGGTCTGTAAAATGGTAAATAATGTCAATCAGTGTCATCAGTCCAAGATGACGTCCTCAAATGTCTTCACTTCACCTCAAAGATATTCATTTTACTGTCAGAAACAAGTAAAGAAACCAGAAAATATTCACATTTGAGAAGCTAAAAAGGGAGAATTATGATGCTGTTTCTTTAAAAAATGACTCAAACTGATTGATTAATCAAAATAATTGGTGATTAATAGGTGACAACTAATCAGTTCCTCCAGGATTTTTTCGGATTGTTGCGGCCTAAAATGCCTGATTTCAGGGCAGCTTTTCTAAAAAATTGTGATGCACGTTGCAGTTTTTAGGCATGTTTTGAAACTGCAGCAGGAAGTGAAAATTGCAAAAGAAAGTTGCACATATTTTCATGTAATTCATTAAAGTCAAAAGCAACAAAAACACGATCTGTTCTGACTGTTCTAAATCACATTATTTTAGAAAAATTAGCTTTGTTTGTGTTGATGAATGAATCTCAGTAACAATGACAAATGTTCTGGTTCTTGTTCAGTATTCATGACAAAATAAAAAAAATATAAATGCAAAAAAATAGTGAATAATAAATAAAACACTGAGTCGGATCATTGAGATGTAAATGTATAATGTTTGTTCGATGGACTAATCTGATTGGTAGAACTTGTGAGGAGCAACAGTGATTGTGTTTTGGAGAAGATGCACAGTTGTGCAGAATTCACAGGGATTGGTTGAATTTGCATGAAATCAACTTCCTGGAGGATCTGACTAATCGACTGAATCTGACTAATCAGTTTGATTTTAACAGTGTAAAAGTGTTTGAAGGTGATTTCCTCCTTCCTGTGTGAGTGCAGCCAACCAGTCTGCTGTCTGTAGAGGTTTTTTTTTTTGTTTTTAACCCCACATGTATTTACTCTGCGGTGCTATTTGCTGTCTAACAACTATCTAGGAAAAAGCTCCTGGTTGTGTTTGAATGTATTTGTAAATGTGTAGGTGTGTTTTTTTCTAAAGACGCACACTTGGACCGGACCGTTCTGGACCAGCTGAGACTTTTCTGGTTCTGAACTGGATGGACTCACACACACACACACACACACACACACACACACACACACACACACACACACACACACACACACACACACACACACTGAAGGACAAACTGCTGAGCACTTTGATTGGAGGACGGAGGGATGAATGGACCAATGGAGGGTTCATGTTGACAGGAAGCGGCGACACGTGATGTAAAGGTGCCGTGTGCAGCCAGTTAATACTGATCTAACACACCTGTACAGTCACCACTGACCTGTGGAAACAGTGATCGGTTTTAGTTTGTGAATAAAGTGTCGAATGCCAAAATGAACTTTTTATTCTCTTCAGAGTGTGTTTGTGTTTAAGTCTGAGGGCTCGAACTACAGATTATTTTCATTTTGATCATTATTTTTTAAATTATTCAGTTGAATGTTTGGTCTTTAAATGTTTTAATGTAAAATATATTTCATTTTCTATCCAAGAAAATCAGAAATAGACATTTGAGATCTGGAAACCAGTGAAATTTTGCTGTTTTTGCTTTTATTTTAATGCTGATACTTAAGTCAAATTTTAAATGCAGGACTTTTACTTGTAACAGAGTATTTCTACTCTGGTGTTGCAGCCTTTACTTTACTTAAGTATCTGAGGCGTTCTTCCATCGCTGACAACTTGTCAAACTCTGAGAACAGATAAATCAGCAGAATATTGTTGTTTGTTCATAATTTGTGTGTAATGAGCACTGCAGCCTCCAGAGGACAGCAGACTTTACACTGAGTTGTTGAGATGTGAGATGCAGCTTGTGTGTGTGTGTGTGTGTGTGTGTGTGTGTGTGTGTGTGTGTGTGTGTGTGTGTGTGTGTGTGTGTGTGTGTGTGTGTGTATGCTAGTCATCAGCATTATGACTGGTTATCTCAGGCTGACGTGTTTTGTGTGAGTTGATGTTAAAGAAGTAGATGAACTGTAAGTCAAACACTAACAGGTATTTATTTTCCTTTATTTATTTATTTTTACTACACTGTCTACTGTAAAACCCACACATCAATATTCAGACATAGATAATGAGTACAGGCACTCGATTTATTATGACTCACATTTCTCATTGTGGTTGTGCTTTTTCCAATTGTGACAATGATCCCATGCACGCAGAACAGAAGGATTTTTGCCCACTAGGCGGCAGAAAACCTGCAGGAAACTCACAGCTGACGTATCATTAGCCATAGTTTTGCATAGCTAGACGTCTCCTCACAGCGCTCAGTACTGGAAAAAGGTCTGCTGTAGAGGGAAAAACGCCC
This sequence comes from Lutjanus erythropterus, assembly GCF_056507025.1. Lineage (NCBI taxonomy): Eukaryota > Metazoa > Chordata > Actinopteri > Lutjaniformes > Lutjanidae > Lutjanus > Lutjanus erythropterus. The sequence goes on along the minus strand of NC_139322.1, from coordinate 1,579,437 downwards.
TGCCTTGTTTGCATTTCTTTAAGCCAATCACAGACATCTTGGGCGGAGCTAAACCCAGGATACAACGATGGTGTTGCTGCAAATAAGTGTTGAGGTGGAACTTGTTCTAATGGAACATTTGCATGTCAGGAGGTGAGCTCTGGCATTAAAATGACTACATCACTGCAAAAGAAAAGCTAACAGCTGTTAGCTTGTTAATGTTCGTACTGTAGCGTCCCAGGTGCTAATTAGTTTTCAGTGTGCAGGTTACAACTAGGAGGACTTCTGATTAAATTACACTTTGTGTTGTCTGGTTTATTTGCTCCAAAGCAGCTGATAGAAATGCAGAAATGCACCTAATTCAAGTTTTCTTTTTTGCTTTTTTTCCCGTCTTTTGTTTAAGACATTTCAAAAGTTTGCTTCAGATTGACAGTTAGATGGAAACACGGCTACTGCCTTCAAAATTTATAGCTGAATTGTTAGCAAACAGCTGCCTGTGACGCTGGAACGGTTTTTGTTTTTGGAAACAGCTGCCTAAAGTTTTATATGGTGGGCTGATGAGAACCTGATGGACTCAACTATACAGCACTGTAAAACTATAAAGAAAACTAAAAACTAAAAGAAGATAAAGACTGCACAGAGCTGCAGTGTTCTGCACTGTGAGACACTTCAATATCATTAATGAATGATAATATCAAAAACATCACTTAATGCAGGATTCATGTAAAGTAATAAGGCTGATTTTCATCTGCAGTCCCTGACAGGTTGATGGCATGAAAACTCGTTTAAAGAAAAACATACAGCCGCAGCTTCAGTCGTAAATTACTTATTGTCCCATAACCTATATCTTATTTTGTCCTCAACTTCTCCAGCTCATAAAACAGGCACATTTTTCAACATTTTCAGCAACAAGCAGGAAACTTTTCACTTAAACTGAGGAATAAAAGAAGGAGGACTCTGCTGTGAGAACAGTCCAGTTCACCAATCCATGTTTCCAGCAAATAGCCACAGCCTCAGTCTGTGTCTGACATTAATGTCCTCACCTTCCTTCACCTTCTCCCTCAATCTCAGCATTTGTTACCAAACCAGCTACCAGTGTTGGAAATGAAAACGTGACGTGAGTCGACTCTCCTGCTGACACCAGCTCTCACACATACTCACTGCCTTCAACACTTCCTGTACAAACCAGTTCACTTTGTGCTTTACAGTGGAAATATAAAAACATGCCGACATGGTTTCACACAGCAGATACAGATTCATGATTGTGGACTACACATCAGAAACACACACACAAATCAAACATGAGAAACGTCACACAGAAAACCACTGATGGAGTCTGAAGAGGCAGCAGAGCTTCACTCAGCGATCTACAAACAGAAGATTAGAAAACTTTAACTAATCACACAGACAAAACATTTCATTTTTATTGATGATGTTATTATGAGGAAACAGTTTCAGATCGTCTCACCATGGCGACCTTGCTGGTCTGTTCGCGGGTCCGAATCCGCAGCTTGTTGACGGTCGTCTCGGCGATGTCGGCTCTCTCCTCGGCGTCGTCCAGCTCGTGTTGAACTTTCCTGAAACGCACCGCGCTGCAGCTCACCTGCTCCTCCTGGTGGACACACAGAGGAACGACAGCTGTGGTTCAGCTTTAAACCTGTAATAACTGAATTTTTTGTCCACTTGTGGGCAGCAAAAACTGGTTAAATAAAGGTCGATCTTTATTTAACCAGATAAGTCCACTGAAAAGCAGTTCTCATTTATGATGATGACCTGGCAAAGAGACAAAAAAAGGGGGGAAACCAAAGAGAGACTGGAGAGAAATAACAGAAAAAACCAAAGTCTCTGGTGAGAACACACAGACACACACACACACACACACACACACACACACACACACACAGACACCCTCGATGCCTGCTGTTGCTCACTAGCTTACAGCTAATGTTTTCTGACTGTTTGGGCAGAATAAACACAAATTATCCTGCGGTTAAACATGCATGAGTAACACAAGGCCAGACTTTACTTTCTGTGTGAACACACCATCAGAGCTTTTCCTCTCAGTGCTGAGAGTGAACCAGAACTGTAAAGTTGTGTCTGGACAGAAACAATGATCTAAAAACTCAATATAAAGCCCCATAAAGCTGCAGGGATAACTGTTAATGTAATAATATATCAGTGAAGACTCACAGCAGTCTCAGCTTGTCTCTTGTAGCTCTTGACTTTGGTCTGAAGCTTATCGATCAGATCCTGCATCCTCAGCAGAGTCTTCCTGTCCTCCTCCGTCTGCAGGACAACAGAGATAAATAATGAAAACCCACATAACATAGAACCAACAGAACATGTGTCTGACTAGGACAGAAGCAGCAGACCTGGTACATCAGCTCTTTGCACCTCCTCTCGTAGCGACGGACTCCTTTCTGGTACTCCTCGCTCTTCTTCTGCTCCACTATCAGCTCCGTCTGCAGCTCCCTCACCTGCACACACAGCAGAGCTCCTGTCTCACCACTCAGCTTTACTCAGGTCTAATAAAGTCACTCCTCCTTCTGTACTCACTCTTGTCTCCAGTTTATGAAGCTGTTTCTTTCCTCCCTTCAGCGCCATCTGCTCCGTCTCATCCAGTTTGACCTGCAGCTCTGTTAAAAACACACCGACACCGTTAACATCAACCTGCAGGTGAACTCATTAACTGTTAATCATGTGTTTCAGTGTTTTCTACCTTTCACAGTGGACACCATGTTTTTCTTCATTCTCTCCAACATGCTGCTGTTGTCCTGCTCCTTCTTCAGCTCCTCAGCCATCACAGCCGCCTGGTGAAACACACACACACACACACGCACAGAATTTAGGTAAAGTCCCCCCAAAAACAGGCAATACAGCAAAATAATCAAATAAGGCTGCTCCAATCAATCATTAACTTGTTGTACAACAACAGGTCCCAAGGTACCGCTGTGATTATTTTCAAGTTGTTTTATACGTCTACTTAATAAATAATGCTGTTTAGAGTAGTAGGAATGAACTGGTAGCTGAAGAGGTGGCAGTTTAACATCCTGGGTGGTGTCGAGGTTCCCCTGAGCAAAGCACTGAACCCCCAGCTGCTCAGGTTGCCTGTTTGTGGGCAGCATCCATCACTCTACCACCTCTCCTACAAAACTGCATGTGCATGTGTATATACAAGCCTTCAAGTGTGTAAAATGGTTAACATGAATAACGTGAATTTCCTCCAAGAGGGATTAAAAAAAGGACGCTCTTCTAAATAAATAATGCTGTGTGATAAATAGAAGGCTTCGATATCGGTCCCAAAACGACTGATCGGCACAAACTCACATTCCAAGAAAACATTTAAAAAAAAAGAAAACAATTCAAAACAGCAGCTGAAAAAACTAGCGCTGCAACCAACAGTTATTTTCATTTCTATAAAATGTCAAAATATTGTGAAAAATGCTGATCACAATTTTCCAAAGACCAAAGTGACGTGACTTCAAATTGCTTTTCTGTCGAACCAACAGACCAAAGATTCTTCATTTACTGTCATAAATGACAAAAAGCAGCAAATCCTCAAATTTAAGAAGCTGCAACCAGCAAAACCATTGATCATCACTTTGGATCAACCAACTGACTAATCAGTGCAGCTCTAAAGAAGCTCAGTGTTAGTTTGGATGGGTCAGGGGTCAGAAGTCAGAGGTCAGAGGTCAGAACTGACATCAGTGATGGCCTTCTTGGCTTTTTCCTCAGCGCTGCGACTCTCCTGCACTGCCTCGTCCACCTCTCCGGTCAGCAGAGACAGATCGGCCTCCAGCTTCCTCTTTTGGTTCAGCAAACCTGTGTTCTGAAACACAAGAAGGAAATCAGTCTGGTGATCAAACAAATCAATTTATCAGCCGATGATCAGTTGTGATGGTGATCTATCGTGACCGTGTGTGTACCTGTGTAGTGAGCAGGTTAACTCTCTCCGCCACCTCCACCAGCTCGTGTTCAGCCATCTTGCGGACGTGGTCGGTTTGTTCCAGGACCCCTCGCAGCTCCTCCTCCTCGGCCGTCATCAGCGAACAGCGTCGCTCCAACAGGACGATCTGCTCTCTGAGCTGATTGGTCAACTGGACTTTATCTTCCAGCTCCACCTGTTGCTCTTTAACCTATGAGAGGACGCAAAATACAACACAATGCATCACAAATGCTGTTCCAGTAGCCGTGGCGCTGCCGTAAAATTATGCATCCATGCCTGATGGAATCAGGCTGCAAGACATCCAAAATGTTATTTTCTTGAGCCCTAGTAACTGCTAACTACTGCTCACTGTACTCTGTCGTAACTGTCTTCAGCTGCAGCTAGCCGACTAGCTCCTGGAGCACACCGCAAGAAACTGAACCGGGCTCAGCAGCCTCTGAGTGAACACAGCCAAACCACGACCAAACACAGTCTCTGAGACTGACAGGGACCAAACTCACCACAAGACCACACCACCACAAGGCAAAGACAAGAGAGACATGAAGCGGAGAGAAACGAGCAGACGTTCGGGCATTAAAGAGGCCATGGGGAGCCAGAATATTTTCACATCTACTGTGTTTCATGGTTTATGTTTTCATAGTCACTTCCTGTTTTGTTTGTCTTCCCTTGTGTGTCTTTGTTGTTTTAACTTCCTGTCCTTGTGTGTTTTCCTGCTCTTTTTGATCACTGATTATTTTCACCTGTTCCTGTTATCTTCCTCACTAGTCTATTTAATCCTGTGTCTTTACCTCCTTAGTTGTTTGTTTGTCCTTGTTGGTTTGTCTCTACCAATGTTTCCTTGTGGATTTTTTGCTTGTCGTTTCCTTTTAGATTATTTCTTTTCCTGCACTTTGATTTTTGTGTCTCTTCTACTGGATTTTTGGTTGCCTTCATCTCACCTTTGCCACCTCTGTAAGTTCTTTGTGTTTGGTTTTCTTATTAAACTTTTGAAGTCAACCACTCCTATCATAGTCTGCACATTTGGGTCCTTTCTCCTCTAAGAAAGGACCCAAAGTCCAGAGTCCAAATAGCTTAATACAGAGAATGCAAACTGAGCTGTCAGAGTATTATGAACTCAGTATTTTCTCCCCATGAGCCTACCTGTGTCTGCAGGTGTCTGATGATCTTCTGGCTCTCGGCTGCCTGTCTGTTAGCGTGTCCCAGCTGAACCTCCATCTCGTTCATGTCAGACTCCATCTTCTTCCTCAGACGAACCGCTTCACTGCGACTGCGAACCTCCGCCTCCAAACTGGCCTGCATGGTCTCCAGGGAGCGCTGGTGGTTCCGCCTGGTGGACAGAACTGGTATTATTATTTAAATACTCTTAAATGACTACTGTTGTTCTTCAGCTACATTTGTCCATTATTTTTTAAATTATATCACATTAAGTGAGTCTGTTATTTGAGATTTGTGGTACCTGAGATTTTCGATCTCCTCATCTTTCTCTGCAATCTTGCGCTCGATCTCGGTCCTTAACTGCTGCAGCTCCATCTGATATCTCAGGATCTTTGACTCCTCGTGCTCCAGAGTCCCCTGGTTGGTACAGAGTTGTTATTACAGTGAAGAGTTCAGTTTGTAGAGAGACGACAGCTATGTACAGCAGATACATCAGTTACCTCTGCTTCCTCCAGAGCTGCTCTGATATCACTCTTCTCCACATGGAGGATCTTCTTCATTCTCTCCAGCTCATGGATTGTCTTCCCTCCCTGACTGATCTGGTCTGTCAGGTCCAGAATCTCCTCTGCAATCAAGCACAGTTGAACGATTCGTCAGTCGAGTACAATATTCATTTAGGTCCATAATGTTCAAACGATTCAGACTGTTGCTTTGTTCTCTCGTGATGCAGCCGTCAAACGGTCTGAAATTATTTCCCACGGCTCAATGTTTCTGTTTCTACAAATTAGATGGTGCAGTTATCCTTGGAAACTGTTTGGAAAATGGCGGTCACTTACAAGAAATACTTCAACCAATCAGATCAACAAGTTGTATGATGTAGTAGGAGAGTGCGAACAGCAGAGCCATTTTGTAAATCAAATTCTAGCCAGTCGGGAGAAGAGTCAAAACATCTTTTTCATCAAGAAAAGCCTCCAGTGCCATTCTTTGCTCTTCTTTCAATGAAGAAATGATCTCTGATATGACTGATCCTACAGCTGCATCTTCGCCAAGCTCTTTAGGAGATGCCATTGTTGTTTTTGAACGCTTCTCTCGTTGTCATCCCACCTAAACCACGCCTGTTGATGCCAGTAGGTCCTCGTAGGATGCTGATTGGTCCGAACCACTGTGACACAGACACTTGATGCCTGACAAGATGGACTGTTGCATGATCTTGTGATCTCACAAATCCAGCTGCTTCATGAGGTAAATGATACTTTGATGTCATCTTGGTTGCTTACAGACCTGCAAGCCTGTGTAAGAGTGAACTGACAGCACCGCTGACCTGACGTTGTAAAAGATATGTCTTGTTTCTGTGACCCAACAGTCCCGTGAGTTTTTTAAATTTTTAAAATCTGTTGATTTTCTCAATTAATCAAATAGTTGTCTGGCCTATAAAATAGTAAAGTGAAGTGAAGTGAAGTTATAGAAACTTGTCCCCTTTCTTTGTCAACATTCTCAGTGTTGAAGTCCTCACTTTACAAGAACAAATCTGCAAAAAACTAAAGTTGTATGTAGTTTCTCTCTAACAGAAGACGTTAGACTGAGTGATGGAGACAGTACCTTGCAGGTTCTTGTTTTCTCGTTTAACTGTCTCCAGATGGTCCAGGGCTTCCTCATAGCAGTTCTTCAGTTTGAAGAGCTCGGTGCTCAGACTGCGGGACTCTTTCTGCGACGCCTCCAGCTCCGTCTGACTCTCATCAAACTTCAGCTTCCAGTCGCTCAACAACTGCATCAAACAAAAACAAACCAACACACAAACATGTCTCTGAGCTCATCTCACCGCCACTTTCCACACTGTTCGTGACTATGTTGAGGGTTGTCACTGGTGTTGCTGACTGACCTTGTCGAAGTTGCGTTGCCTCTTGTCCAGAGCCAGAGCGGCAGCGTTGGATCGCTCCAGTTCAACCACCAGGTCTTCAATCTCTGTCTGCAGATTCTGTTTAGTTTTCTCCAGTGAGGAACATCTGGCCTGAGACGCCTCCACAGCTTCCTCAACAGTCTGCAGCTTGACCACTAACTTCTTCCTACAGACAACAAAATTGTGCAGTTAATGCTGGATTACCACACAATATCAACTCAATTATAATCTGATCAGGCAGACAACAACTGACATCACCATCAGATATCTTGATTACAGATATCCAGGCCAAGACTTCTTCTTCTGTGTGCCTGTCATTGTTTACAGTCTGATTAGCAACTTGAGACACAAGCATTCATCCTTTTTGAGGTGTTTTAGATCCAAATGACATTTTGCCTAATCACTATAAACATAAATATTATAATATTTGCATATAAATGCAGACAAAAAAGGGAATAAAAGGCTAAATCATCTATAGGCAATAGTCAGCGGGTTCTGAGATGCTCCCTGCCTCTTTTGCTCTCCTCATGGACTGTTTACATGCATATACTTCCAATACCAGCATTTTGTCCCCTGTCTGTCCTTTGGAGAATCGATGCTTGGTGGAGGGCTCTAGTGCACTGTGGTCAGCAAAGAGAATCAAAGAGCTTGCCTGACAGACCAAAAACAACAAAGGTAAAATCTCAGAATGAGTGTCTGTGTATCTTACTTTGCATCTTCCAGCTCCTCTATCCTCAGCACAGCGTCAGTTTCATACTTGGCTCTCCACTGAACCACCTGGCTGTTGGCTTTAGACAGCGCCCTCTGCAGCTCCGCCTTCGCCTCCTGCTCTTCCTCCAGCTGCTCTCTGAGCAGACTGCAGTCATGACGAGACGCCTGCACTGCATGAGCCAGCGCCACACGAGCCTGAAATAAACAAATATTTACTTCTGACCACAATTTCTGACGCTCTAATCAAAAGTAAACCAACATATTCCAGTTAACACAACTTCAACAGAGTTTTAAGGGCTCAATGTTACTTTGCTCTCCTCCTCCAGCTGTCTCTTCAGACCATCAGAGTTTTGGCAAAGTCCTGCCTTGGAGCGCTGGAGCTGACCAATCATAGAGTCCCGCTCCTCCAGACGACGGCTGTACTCAGCTAGAATGGCATGAAGAAGAAGTCGAAAGTAGGTAAGTCAAGCCTCATTTATTAGGTCTTCTTTAACTTTAACTTCTTAAACTAAATCTAACTATTGAAGATTCAATGTTATGTTTATAAAATGAATTATGTTTAAGATAAGGATGTTCCTGACAACCAGATTCCCAGTCAATGAAATAGAAATTCTAATGTGGACTTGTCAACTAGTCTAATGACAATTTACAATTTATAAATCGATAAGGTCCTAAAAATGGCAACAACTTTAGAAATACGTTGTTATGTTTTGTTTTTCAGACCAAGCAGGATCACAGTGTTTAACCCTGACACACAGTGTGGCTAATGTTAGCAGTGCTAGCATTAGCAGCCTGCTCTCCTTGCAGGTTAACGTCCACATGTCTGTGCTGAATGTGGTTACACATCACTTCGGTCAGAGGTTATATGACACTTTATTCATTTATTCTTTATTCATCATCTTTATACAAACTTATTTTTATTTTCTAGATCAAAATACTGTTGCGGTTTTTACAAGATTTTTATCTTTGTCTCACTTTCCATTTTACACCAAGGTACATAACATCTTATAAGCAAAAGCTGAGCAGTGCTGTACATTAGTAAAATAACTGACTAGTACTTCTGGTGCCATTTAAGATACTTTACCCTCATGCTTTTATTTACACACGTTCTGATACAAACACACTTCCACAAAACCTCAGTGAGACAGGTGCTTAATTAAAAATGTATTGTTTTATGATAAGTGTGAATGCATGTGTGTGTTGTACCAGTCTCTGTGACTGCTCGTGCTTTCTGAGCAGAAACTTCAGTCAGTTGTCTCTGCAGCTCCTCTGTTCGGCTCCTGCTTTCATTCAGCTGGTCCTCAAAAGCCCTGCACATCTTCTCCACAGCTCCCTACACACACACACACACACACACACACACACACACACACACACACACACACACACACACACAAGAAACCATATCACCATATATATTGAATCTGGTCCAGTGTCACAGTGGTGTCATCAGGGTTGTCTCAGCTTGGAGATTTGTAACAGAAAGCTTTGTTATACAGTGGACTAGCAGAGATGGAAAGATGAAGGCGTTTTCCTTGCAGGGAAACTATAATAAAATGTAATATCCAGGGTCTGTGGAGTTTGATACATACTACAGAGTCAGTATATCATACAGTAGAAATATGAAATTTTAATATTGTGGGGCTGTAATGACTCTTTATCATAGTTTTATCTTTTTGCATCACAGTTTGTTGTCAAACCTTCAGCCTGTCCAGAAGAAGCAGCTAGTCTTTGTTTCTAACAAGGATTAAATACTAAAACACTGGATCCTACATATCCCATCATGCAAGTCAGTATCTTTCATTAGACCTGTCCCTGCCTGATGAACACACATTTTCTTTATTTAGTATCACTCAAGATGATGCATAGAGATAGGCAATGAGGATTGATCAAATCCAAAATACTGAAAAGCTCCTGGACAAACACTGCTGTGATCAGTATTTATGTTCGCTCTAACATAGCTGGCACTGAAACTCCTATCCCTAATGATGAGTAGCGTGACGGTTTATAAAAATTTATTGCAGAGCTCCTTTAAGCTGTCTTTTTAAGGTGGACTTGTTTTGTTTTTACCTTGGCCCTGGACAGCTGCTCCACGTTGGCAGCCAGGTCGTCGGCCTCCAGCCTGAACTCGGCCTTCTCCTTCTCCAGTTTCTGTTTGGCTCTCTGCAGAGTGTCGATCTGCTCGCCGAGCTCTGCCACCGTGTCCAAGTGCTTCTTCCTCAGAGTGGCGGCTGTCGCCTCATGGTGAAGCCCCGCCTCCTCCAGCTCCCGCCGCATCTTCATGAAGTCTGCCTCCCTCTTCCTGTTTGACATGACGTTAGGTACACTTACTTACAGCTCTGTTTAGGTAAATGCTCCCTCAGACAGTCAGCTACATGTTCTTTGAAAGAAGTGTAAAGACTGCAGACAGGATTAAGATTAAACTCTAGGGCAACTGGCTAGATAAATCCATTTTTAGCTAGCTACTTAACTAGCATTTTGCTAGTGTTAGCTAACTTGACCGTGACTGTAAGTCTTATAGCAACGTCTTTTAACGTCTTTTTAGAGGACAGGTGTTAGTTAGCAGAGCTGTAATGCAGATGATGACCTGTTGAGAGCGATCTGAGCAGCAGAGGCTCCTCCTGCCTCCTCCAGTTTCTCTCCGAGCTCCTCCAACTCTCTGGCGATGTCGTTCCTCTGACGTTCAGCTTTGGAGCGCCACGCCCGCTCCGCCTCCAGCGCCTCCTCCAGCTCCTCGATACGAGTCTGAGGGAAGGAAAGACACATCTGTATCAGCAGCAGTGATGAAGAGGAAGAGGAGGGAGATAAAAAAAAAATTCTATTCTGGATCAGTGTGACCAACCTGAAGCTCTTTCAACTTCTTCTGAAGCTGAGCAACCAAACTCTGCTCGTCCTCCATTTTAGACTGAAGCTGACCCAATTCAAAGTCTTTTCTTTAGTGAAGTACACAGAGAGACAGAAAGTGGAGAAATTGTCTTGTCAGGCAGAAATGTAAACACAGCTAAGCTCCAGATTTGTTTTGTTACTTTTTCAGTCTCTCCTCCAAGTCTTCCTTCTGGGTCTCCAGTTCCCTCACTGAGTCCATGGACAGCTTCAGATCCCCCTCCAGCTTCCGTTTGGTTCGTTCCAGTTCCACCCGCACTTTCTTCTCCTGTTCCAAGGAACCCTCTACCTGCAGGGAGGAGAGGCTGTCAGAAACCAGAGACAAAGTCATAGAATGAAGTACTTCAATTCTGTAGTGAATCCAAAACCTGGCAGCCTCTAAGAAATTCTGATGGCTATTAAGGAGGTTTGAGGGGTTGTAGTGGACATAAGAGGCAACAACGGTCATTTAGGTTGTCTTTATGGTCACTGAGGAGGTTCTATGAATTATTTTAGTTGTCCTTGTTGTCCTTTAGGAGGTTTTAGGGGTCTTGTAGGGGGTTGTAGAGATTCTGTAGGAGGTTAAAGTGGTCATTCAAGCAGTTCTAGAGGTCCTTGTGGTTTGAAGGATTCTCTAGGTTGTCCATGGGGTCTTGTAGCAGCTTCTATTGGTCATAAAGAGACTGGAAAGGTCCTTTATGTGGTCATTATGGTTACTGGGGAGGTTGTAAGGGTTCTTTACATTGTCTTAAGAGGTTTTAGGGATCTTTTCATTGGCAGTGGTGGACCTTTAAGAGACTCTAATGGTCATATTGGATTGCAAAGGTCCTTTAGATGATCCTTGTGGTCACTGAGGTGGTTCTATGGGTTCTTTAGGTTGTCCTTGTGGTCTTGAAGGAGCTTCTAGTGCTCATAAGAGATTGCAAATATCCTTTATGTGTTCTCCTTTTGGTCTGTCAGATGGTTCTAGTGGTATTTTAGGACTCTCTAGTGGGAGATTCAGTTGGTCACTAAAAAGTTGTAGGGGCCCTTAGTGGTGTTTAGATCATTCAGGTGGTTATAGGGGAGGTTCTTTGTGTGATCCTGATAGTACTTCAGGGATTATAGGTTCTAGAGTTTTTTTATGCAGTTCTTGTGGTCAGCTGGCATGCTCTGTGGGTCTTTTACATGGATCATTAAGAAAATTCTAGGGGTCTTTTAGGTGGTTCTAATGATAACCACTGAAACTGTAAAGGTCCATTTCTAGTGGTTATTTGGGAGGTTCTCATTGTCACTGAGGTGCTTCTAGATTTCTTCTAGAGGTTTTAGGTCCTTTAGGTGATTAAGGTGGTTCTTGTGCCACTAAATAGGCTCTAGAGGTTTGTTAGATGGTTCAAATGAGGAAGTTCTATGGTACAATCCCTTAAGGTGGTTCTAAAGGTCCTGTAGGAGCTTCTAGTTGGCCTTAAGAATATGTTAGGGGGCCCATCTGCAACTGAACACCTATGGGAAACTTTGGAGTGACATGTTAGAAAGCACCTCCTGCCATCTTCATCAAAATACTAAATGAGAGAATTCTGTTCATCCCTACAGTGGTGCTCCACACACGGAGAATCTGTGATTACAAGAACAGTGCTTATTCTTCATTTCATTCACCCAGAAGCCGAAGCTAATAAGCAAAAAGACAGGCAGACATGTTGGCAGACTGGAAAGACATTAGTTCAGTACAAAGACAGTCCTTCCTATCCAGGGTGTGGACAGACAGTTTGATTAATATATACATTTTGACACTTTTCTTACATTGTCCACTTGCTGCTCCAGCCGAGCCTTGGCCTTGGCCAGCATGTTGACTTTGTCCTCCTGAGCCTGAAGGTCACTGAGAACCTGCTGGTGAGCTTCCTGCAGGGCAGCTTTCTCTCTGGTCAGAGACACGATGGATTCATCCAGGACACACATCTCCTGGGACAAGTTCTTCACCTGGACAGAGAAAAACATCATCAGTTCCACCCATCACCAGTGCTGTACCTGTAGTTCTAATGTGAAGGAACCCTGCAGCGACACACAGATGTTCGTTAACACACCTTATTCTCCACTCCATGTCTCTCTTTCTCCACTTTAGCCAGGGTCATCTCCAGGTCGTCCACGTCTTTCTTCAGTGACGTCACCTCATCCTCCAGCTGACGTTTCTTGGACGTCAGCGTGGCGGTCACCTCCTCCTCATCCTCCAGACGCTCATGCATCTCCTTCAGCTTTGACTCCTGAGAGATTTTGGACTGAATCAGCTGGTTGCATCGGTCCTCTGCATCCGTCAGGTTGTCCTGTTCCTGGAGGATTAAAAGGGGGAAAAAAGAAAAGAAAATAATACGTTTAGAGGAGATGATTACAGGAGTTCGAAATGATGTTCACAATAAGGCTTCCCTGTTCATAAAAAAGTAAAGTATATTAGGACTCACAGCTTGGAGCTGCAGAGCCAGGTCATTTTTCTCCTGAACCAAAACCACCTGTCGCTCCTCCGCCTCCTTGCGTTTCATCTCTGACCTGATGGAGAAAAATACAACAAATGAAGGTGACAGACAGAAGACACAAGGCAGTACTAGATAAATAATAATATAAACAGAATTTAAACAGTCAAACATGCTGAGACAGACAGGCGAGCAGACCTGTCATACGCCTCTTTTAATTTGCTGAAATCTTCTTTGACGGCTGCCAGCTCTTTCTCCACCTGGGCGCTCCTGAGCAGGGGGCGGAGCTTATAGAAAAGCATCATCCATGGCCATGTTCTCACAGAGAAGAACGCTCTGAGGTTGAACTGGATCACTGTTACAGCTTCCCTGAGAGGAAGAATTAAAGATAACGGCATGTTTTAAAAATACATCTTTCAAATTCACCTGACATTTTGATAAGCAGCCATTCAACACAACATGTCCGCACCACTGACCACCCGCACGCTACACCTTTTTATTTTATATGTCATACTGACTTTCGCAGCATCATCTTTTGTCGTTCCATCCTCATCAGCTTCCCTCTGGCCATGGCCTGAACAGTGGTGAGGATCTGAGACAGACGGGCGTCCCTCATGTCCTCCAACTGGCCCAACAGTCCCGCCTTAAAAAACACCTGAGAGAAGAAGACAGAGAGGAACGCAGAACTGTGCTGTTCAACAGAGGTTTTGCAACTCAGAAGTAAGTTTCAAGCCCAAGTGCACTCAAATCCCAAGTCCTACTCTTTGAGTGTCAGCTCTTAAACAAGTCATAATGTGCTCAAAAATGTGCAGCCATTTAACAACAGAACATCAGCTTACTGTTCTTCATGTAACTTTAAAATGTCAAACAAAGTTGGATGTTGTTGCGTGTGGGGCAGTGACAATACCCATATTACTGCAATCCCACAGTCGTGCAGCAGCTTTTAGCTCTGGGTTTAGTCGATTTTCAGGGGATAACCCTGCAAACTTGGGACTAACCTGCTCCAGAGCAGGTTAACTAGCTTTAGGTTAAAGTCAGGGTCACCCCAGTTTGGAATGTTCCAGGATTGTGCCAATGTGAAAGCTCACACTCTATCTTTATATCCTGGTGTGTTATTCACAGTATTTGTGTTGTACCTTTGTGTGTCCAAACTTGTACTGGGAGTGGTCTATATCCAGAGAGCCCAGCAGTTTCTCCACAGCTTTCCTGCTGTCTACAAACGAGTCCTCTGGAATCGCAGTCGGATTCAAGATGCGATAACTGAGAGAGAAAAGTACACCCTGATTACTGAAGAGTAAAACCTCACACTGGATCATTTAAACAGCTCAAACATAAGCTTGTGTGTCTGTGTGTGTTTCAGTTTGGGACTGACCGTTGTTTAAACTCAGCGTACAGGATACGGTTTGGAAAGCCCTTCCTGCAAATCCTGATCCCCTCGAGGACCCCGTTACACCTCAGCTGATGGAGGACCAGGAAGGGGTCCATCACACCTGAGAAACACATGGGAACACATGAGACATCTTCAACAACAGCTTCGAGAATGTTTTAATATTTTACATTCAATCTGCGGTCACACTGATGTTAAATTAGTTTTATTTTGCATTTTGTTGGCTATAGCCCCTAATGTGTGTTAGAGTTATCATGCTAACATCATTATTATTAAAGTGATGAACATTACAGGGTTACTGTCAAGACTCCAGACATTTCGTCTTGCTGCTGTTGAGTCCTGCTGTTGTTTGGTTACCTGGATTCTTGGACTCGTTGGGGATGATGCAGCGCACAAAGTGAGGCTGAGTGCTGCGGAGGTTTGCCATCAGCTTGTTCAGGTTCTCCTGCATTTAAACACAAAAACAGAGATGAGATGCTTGCTGCTTTCATAAGTGCTCCTGGGCCTCACCTCTTGATGATAGTGACCATCAAAATTCATAGTTCTTGTATTTAGTTGTAAATATATTTTGTTTCAGGCTGTATTTCAGCCCTCTTCTCGATCACTTTATTCTGTCCAAACGGTCCTGCAGCATCTGTCAGAATCACAGGTATGAACAACAGTCCAACTCACCTTGTGTAACTGTGAAACTGTCTGGAAGGAAGCTGCTTTCCTCTTCCTCTGTTTGGTGTCAATCTTTGGATCACCGGCTGAAACAACAGTACAAACAACACTACTCACACAGTATCACCACACTCACTTTTATTTCTTTCTTATATTTCTTTCCATTAAAGTGTACTAATCTGTTTCGTGTCTGTTTGTTCGTCACACTCAAAATTTTCCAGACTTTGAAACGACAGTTGTTTGTCTAGTTACCCATCTCAGAGCTGATGTAGCTCTCGAACAGTCCTGCCATTAGTTTGTTGGAGGATTTCTGGAACAGAGCCACCACCGTCTCATTCAGAGGATCTCTGTTCTTATCCAGCCAGCCGGTGATATTGTACGGCACCTACAGTGAGAACAACTGTGATTATGAGTTTATTTTTTACACTTATTCTCCTACTACCCAACACTATCCAATGAATCTAATAGTCTAGTTTGTGTTTGTTTTGTGTCTCCACAGTTCTGCAGATGTGATGGAAATGCTAACTTTTAGTTCCTGAATTTTCCACTTCAGTACCTGGATCAGTTTGTATATGTATATTTGTTTGTATATTGTGATATTTCTATAATGACCAAAATCAGAAACTGATGGTTGCACAACCATGTTATGGAAATATGGCAGCTGTTGTGGATCAGGCAGCAAAAATGGTGAGATACACTTAATTTCCTTGTTTATTTCAGATAGCACTGGAATCCAACAGCAACCATGACAGTAAAGGAACAGTCTGAGCTGATACCCACCACTCCAGCGTAGTGAACCACCTCAAAGTGTGTCTCATATTTGCGTTTCTTGTCCAGCCGTGGCCGCTGGAAATTAGGCGACTTCCCCAGATGGTTGTCGTAGAGTTTGGTTTTAAAGCTGTGGTCTGTGGCCTTGGGGAACATACACTCCTCCTCCATGATGGACAGAATACCCATGGGCTGAAAATCCAAAATCCATCCATTTTTATTTTTCCCTTTCATAGAAAACTTTGTATTTTTGACCACATAGAATCCTTCACTGACATCAGATTTTTAATTATCTCACACCTCTTCCATCTAATTAAGCTAACATCCCATTTAATAACACTTTAGAAAAGACAAGAGCACAAACACACACCCTCTCTATGAGGTCTATGCAGGCTTGTAGGTCCAAACCGAAGTCGATGAAGGTCCACTCGATCCCCTCAGTTTTATACTCCTCCTGCTCCAGGATGAACATGTGGTGGTTGAAATACTGCTGCAGCTTCTCGTTGGTGAAGTTGATGCACAGCTGCTCAAAGTTATTGAACTGCAGAAATAAAGAGATAAACAACATTTTTTGTAGCTGTGTATCAAAAGCAGGAAGTTCTGTTAACGAAGCCAAACACTGATTTCCTTGGATGGTCACAGCTAACTGCTAACAAAAGCTAACATTAATTCTTGGGCTGGTCACAAAAACAAAGTGCTGGCCAAACCAGTACGTACTGGTAACCAGTCAGATACGAGCCAATCAGGAAGAGTAAATGGGTCATGACTTTGAGACAGGTGAAAACTCTTAGTTGCATGTTGTATCTTGTTAGTTAACAAGAAAGTCCAGTATCCTCAGCTGGGTTTAGAGTTTAGAGCTGAAAGTAAAGTTTGGACAGAGTGGAAATATTTGGATCCTGAATCGATGTCTTTGTCTTTCTCTCCTGTTTACCTCAAAGATCTCAAAACCGGCGATGTCAAGGACTCCAATGAAGTACTGGCGAGGCAGAGCGGTGTATAAGGACAAGTTGATGCGACTCACCAGCCACTTAAACATGCGGTCATAGGTGGCTTTGGCCAGGGCTGCCACTGCATAGTTCACCTACACACACACACACACACACACACACGTTAGAGGACCGGTCAGGATCACTGACGGAAAATACACATTTGTAGTACAGACACAAGAGATACTACAGACCATGATTGATTGATTGATTGACTGACTGATTGGTTACCTGTTCTACAGTCTGTCCTTTAACGATGAACTCATTTCCGACTTTGACGCGGGGGTTCAGGAGGCCTTTCAGCAGGTCAGCAGAGCTGATGCCCATCAGATACGCAGCTTTATCCACACCTCAACACACACAACACAAACAATTATTACCATTATTCTATTCTATTCTACTTATTGTGTTATTCTTGTACTTCTGCTCTTTAATTCTTCATTTCCTGTGTTTCATTCTCATTGCTGTTGCTGTTATGACACTTGAATTTCCCTCTGGGAATTGATAAACGTTTTTATCTCATCTCATCTCATCTCATCTCATCTCATCTGTCATTAATATCCATTAATGGTCGACAAGATGTTTATTGAATTGTGTTAATAATGAAGAACGACCTGTGAAATACAAAACGTACAGTTTGTTGACTCAAACCACAATATAATTTGTTTAATAGTCTAAGTTATGTTAAATTACTTTATTGTTTGGTTTTTCACTGCATGCTGTAAGAGGTTATGTGTTTATTTACATTAATTTATAGATTTATACATGACGTTCATCCTCTTAAAATGTCTTTTTTTTCTTAATATCTTAATTGATTTAATTCTGTGTTTTATTGTTTTTGAATGTCATTCTAATGTTTTTTTCTTCCCATGTAAAAAACTCTGGGTCACACTTAATTTTACAGTACACTTATATGACTTCATGGCTTCATGGTGTCTATTTAGGGTTTAACTGAGTTTTTTTTACTGTCTAATAAAGAACATTTTTTCTAGTTTTTGTCTAGTTTCATACAGAATATAGTTTTTTATGACTTATTAGAGTACTGTAAGATAAAGTGCGACCAAACTTTGAATTGAATTGAAACATTGACTGTAAATATAGATGGATGTCATGTCACCTCTTCCTCTCACTGTACAAATACATCGCGGATACAAACGCTGGTGGCATCAGCATCAAACAACGAATTAAAACCAAACTGATGAAAAAAATAAACATGAACACTTGAGAAAACGTCACTGTGATAAGAACTAACTTGTTTCCATGACACCAAACAGTTATTGTGTCTGCTGAGTTTTTAAATTTGAGCAGCAGATCATGACGTGAGTAAACTCTCACTCTCTGTGCCGTCGGCCTCGGCCTGCTCCTCTCTCTGCTTCTTCTTGAACCTCATGTTACCAAAGTGCATGATGGCTCCAACAATCTTGTAGCAGCCGTATTTCTCCTCTGGAGTGAAGCCCAGCGTGTCCATGGCGTGCTGCACACACATGCAGAGGTTATACTTCATACTTAATAAAAGAAAACTATGTGTGTGTGTGTGTGTGTGTGTGTGTGTGTGTGTGTGTGTGTGTGTGTGTGTGTGTTTTGGAGTGAGGAGTGTGTTTCTTACATCAGTAAGCTTCAGCTCCTCTCCATCGCTGATACCTGCCACAGTGGTCTCACCCTGAGAGCAGAAGTGGTAGTCGTAGGGGTTGGTGGTCACCAGCAGCATGTCTGCAACACAGGACGGCTCCGTTAATTACAGTTTTAAATAATATTTACTATTTATCATCATTAATTCTGAGAGTAGAATTCTGTTGCATGCAATCTCCACAAAATAAGCAGAAAGTTTCATCACTTTCATTTTCAAACCAGAACCAAAAAACTAATCCATTAATTGTGTTTGTTAATATTTTTATTTATACACCATGTAGAGATCAGGTGAGGAAAACAGCTGAATGTCCTGATGGGAGACTTTTTCTGTCTGGAAAAGTCTACCTTTCCTGACCTTTCCATGTCTGTAGATCCTAACTTTTTTTTTTAAAGTTCAGTTCAGTTAAGTTTTATTTATGAATATTTTCAGTGATTTACAGTCATAAAATATATTTGGATTTTGCTTTGCTGACAGGTTTATTCTTTGTTAACTTATACTGATGTGAAGGATCAATAAAGTCTAAATCAATAAAAATACATCATTATATATTTGTTGATAATATTTTGTATTAATGTTAATCTAAATCTGAAACCACTGTAGTACCTAAAGTTGTCAAAATAGAATAAATACTACAATATTTTTATTGGAAGAAAATAGCATAAAATGGAAATACTTGAGTGAGGTACACGTATCTCAAAATTGTACGTCAGCACTTGAGTAAATGTACTTAGTTACTTCCACCCATGGAACAGACACTTTCTTCATCAACTGTTAATGTTTCCTCAAAAGAGTGAAACAGCGCCCCCCTTGATTTTAAGTTTTGTCCGTGCGGTCAAACTTGGTACTGCAGTGTTACAGTCGAGGCTACAGAGTCTGCGCAGTTGGAAACCAGGTGAGGTTGGTGTCATTTGATGAAACAGTCAGGTGCGGTCAGTCAGCGTGACGGACAACAGACAGAAAACATCCTCTGAAGTGAGCTGAATCAGACTGTGACCTCCACTCAAACTACAGAAACTAGCTAGTTTTTCAATGTAGCTAATGATAGCAGTTTAGCTAGCAGTTAACGGTGGAGGCAGTTAAACGGAGACGTTAAATGACCTGGATACAAACCAGAGAAAGAACTTCACCGTCAAATAACGTGAGTCAAATACCTGTCTGTCTGCCTGCCTGTCTGTCTGTCTGCTGGTTTTTTAACCGTGTGGTCGTTGATGTTATGGAGGTTCTGGTTCTGGAGGTTCTGTCCTGTAAATGATGACGTAGCTAACTGTCGCAGACAAATGAGTACTGGTCGTTCAGTCACCTGTTGACTGAGAGAACTGCTTCTTAGTTGACTTATCTGCTTGGATTAATATCAGTGCTGAGATGATTAAAGGGGGAAAAAAAGGAAAAAACTTGGACTTTTCTGTAATCTTTGTGGAATATTGGAAAGTTTGTCATTGAAATGAGAAGCTGCAGTAATTAGCTGATTAACAGAGAAGTCGTCAGCTATTAAATCAATCACTTGATCAAGCAATTGGTTTGAATAATTGCAGAGCTGCAACAATTAATCGATTAATCACCTATTAAACTAATCACCAACTATTGTGATAATTGATTAATAGGTTTGAGTATTTTTTAAGTAAAAATAAAAGTCAAAATTCTCTGATTTCAGCTTCTTAAATGTGAATATTTCCTGGTTTCTTTGTTCCTCAATGACAGTAAATTGAATGTTTTTGTGTTTTAAGTAAAACAAGACATTTGGGTTTTGGGAAACACTGATCAATATCTGTCAATTGTTTTGTCATTTTAAAACAAACAATTATTCATCAGTTAATTGAGAGAATAACAGATGATGAAAATAACCGTTAGCTGCTGCCCTAGTCAAGTGGAGTGCGAATTTCAACTTAACGTGTTTCTTAATTTGATCTCTGATGACACATGGTTGTCATTTTATGGTTTATTACAGTAACTATATTACAGATTTCTCCTGAACCAACTTCCAGAGAGAAGAAGAAACTCTTATCTCTCTAATATGATTCAAATAATAATGAGATAAAACTGTATATGGTGAGATCATTAGTGGTTCTCATCTTTTATTGTTCAGTTATTGTTCATTGTTGATGAATGTCAGTAATAGATGGTGATCCTGACTTGTGATTGGACAGGATGTGGTGGTGGGTGGGGTTACCTTGTAGTTCTGGCTTGTGATTGGACAGGATCTGGTAGTAGATGTGGTAGCTTCTCTCTCCTGGCTGCTGGAACACAACTCTGGACTTTTCTAGAAGATCTGATAAAATACACACCTAAATACTCCAGTGTACTGTGGTACTATAGTAGCCTACTATTTAATACAAAGGACAATACAATACAAAATATATACTGGTTGAAATGTACTCATTTAATGTAAAAAAAAAAAAGATTAGACTAGATTGGATTTCAGCAAATTCAAACGTGAGGACTGTTGTAGGAAATCTCCTAAATGTGACTCACAGATCTCGATGTCAGCAGACGCCAGCTTCCCCGTTGGCCCAAAATGAATTCTGATGAACTTTCCCTGAGACACACAAACACAACCAGGCTCTTTTTTTAAAACGCATAACGATGCACAACACAACACGTCGTCCTCAGCTCGTCATCATGAATTTATATTGAACTCACAAAGCGAGAGGAGTTATCATTGCGGATGGTCTTGGCGTTGCCAAACGCCTCCATGGCTGGATTGGCTTCAATGATCTGATCCTCTAAAGATCCCTGAATAGAGACACACAGAGAATACAGACTGCACTATAGTGACTGATGGACACATAGAAACAACAACAAGCTAATAAAGACAGACAGAACTGAAATGTTGAGAAGACTCACTCCTTTTTTCACGTTTTCTCCCAGAGCAGCGACGATGGCAAAGTACTGTATGACTCTCTTGGTGTTGACTGTCTTTCCTGCACCTGACTCACCACTGACAGGACAACACAACAGACACACAAGGACTTTCACTGAGCTAAAATACAACTACCTTTAAGCAACATACTTTTAAAAATCCAAAATAACGTGACTGCTGCAGACTGAAAACACTGCATTCTCGTGTCATGCAAATACTGTAGACACAGAAGACATACTAGAAATATAAAAGTAAAATACTTGAGTGAATTTACTTAGTTACATATCACCACTATACACAGCTTATATAGTCTATGATATACATAGCAAAACTTAATTTTGACATTTCAATCTAATCTAGGGCCGATTATTTTCACAGTTAATCAGTTGATTATTTTCTCGAAGAATCAGTTAATAGTTGTTGGCTCGTAAAATACGAGAAAATTAGGAAAATGTCAACAAAAGTCCAAGATGACGTCCTCAACTGTTTTGTTTTTGCCCACACCCAAAAATATTAAGTTGACTTTCACAGAGGAGTAAAGAAACCTGAAAATATTAAGATTTAAGAAGCTAAAAGCAAAACAATTACTCAAGCCGATTAAGCGATTATCAAAATAGTTGCAGATTAATTTAATGATTAGTTAATTGATTAATCGTTGCAGTTCCAATCTAATGAAATTCATATTTCCATGTGTATTTTTGATAATGACATTATATATGCATATATATATATATATATATATATATATATATATATATATATATATATATATATATATATATATATATATATATATATGTATATATATATATATATATATATATATGTATATATATATGTGTATATATATATATATATATAAATATTACATTAGATATATTTGATGGCAGAATCTTAGTTACAGCCTATAATGTTAAAGCAGCTGTGACTTACGTGATCAGCATCGACTGGTTCTCACGATCTGTGGAGAAAAATGAAACCATGAGAGAACATGAGAAGAGGAGCAGTAGAACCTAAAAACATGTTGTTACTCCAAACCCCCCTAAACTCACCAGGATTAACGCTGTTTTTTTAAATTCCAACCAAGCATTTAACAGTAGATATGTAAACACATTGTTCTTTCATGAGCAGGAGTGAGTTGCTCACATGAGTTGGATCACAAGTTGTGGGTGAATGAGCTAACAGACTTGTAGCATAGTTAGCCAGTTAGCTGTCGCGCACCTGGATGGCTGGTTGAGGTCAGGTTAACATTAGAACTCAGAGGTTAAAGGTGACTCACTCTGCAGCAGGTCAGTGTAGGCGTTGTCAGCAATGGCATAGATGTGGGGCGGCGTGTCTGCACGACGCCTCCCTTTATAGGCTGTCACCACGTCAGCAGAGTAGACTGGCAGCCATTTGTACGGGTTGACTGTCACACAGAACAGACCAGAGTAGGTCTGACACACAGACACAGTGGGAAATTTAAGATGAGGAGGAGAGAGAGTATGGAAAGATACAAACGGCAAACAAAAAGATGAACAAAGTGCAAAAAACGGTATAATTTATGTAATTTCTTCCAGATTCTGTGCAAAGATTATGAACATTTCTCTCAGTCATGAGTCGGTTTGTGTGTATGAGAATAAACACTAACATAGATCATCCACATGCTGTATCTCCTCCTCAGGTTGAAGAGGACCGAAGCTTCATTGAGGTGAGTCAACATGGCCATGTCCTCTATCATGTCAAACTTTGGAGGGTTCATCGGCTGGAGGTCGTCTTCTTTAACTATCAGAAACTGAAACACACACATTCAACAGAGAGTTCAGAGAAGTTTCTAAACTGTGTCTCTGTTAGACCGTTTGACCATCAATGATCACCAGAGATCTGTAGATATCCTGCCAATAGTACATATCTTGATCATAGAATATTGATATTGGTGTTGGCCTCAAAATCCAATATTGATGGGCCTGTAGAAGTTTAACTTTCTCCAAAAAAGCCAACTGCTTCTTAGCGGTTGATTCTACTGAGTGTGGCATGTCTGCGCCACAGTTGTGTTTTATCGTCGACACGGCTGCATGTCTCCACCAGCAGCGTTTCTGAAGCGTTTCGGCAGCAGAGCTGTTTGCCTGGCATATTATGTATACTTCCTCAGATTTTGTTGATTTGGTCCTCTTTCCTTGCTTTTTGTGTTTCCACCATGGATTAGCAGGTTAAATAGATTCCTCTCTGTTTGGCTTCATGTTCGTGACTCTGCATAGGGTCTTTTATTTTGAAAAATTGATCCTCATCTCTCTGCCTTCTCTGTGTCTGACTTCCTGCCTGCTCAATCTGCTCTGTGCAGATTGATGCGACATTTGGCAAAAATAGATTCAGTGTGTATTTGAATTGTAGAGCTGCTTCTGGGGCGAGCCAGGGTGTAGCTGATGCAGCCATAATGCGACATAGCCATGACAACAACATGACTTTTACTTTGACAACTGGGAACACTTCCTCCAGAAAACAAGTCTACATGGTAGGAGTCCTTTGTTAACCCAGTGTGTCGTCACCCATTTGTTTTTGTACATGGGATCAGTACAGTGACAGTAGAGCTTGTAAAATCAGCTGATTGCTAAAACAAAATTGATAACCAACCCATTTAATGCTATTATTCATGATCTGAGTGACTTTAAAATTGAGTGACTGACAGCTGAATTGAGTAAAACATTTGCTAAATGTTGAACTAACCCGTCCGTCCTTGGTCTCCACAGTCGTCTTGTCTCCGTTCAGCTCTCTAACCTCCACTTCGATGTACGCTTCAACATCATCAGGCATCCAAACTCGCTTTGTACCTGAGAGAAATGGATCACACAGATTTCTAGTTAGTACTCAGTACATGTGCACATATACTAGAGAAAAAACACCACTGTGTATAAATACCATCAAAAGCCTGAGCCTTGGCAGCCAGGTGCTCCAAGTTGGTGAGACGAAGGTAGTGAGCAGCTTCTCCAAACTCCGCCATATCCAGGAACCGAGACATCTGAACACAAAAACACATGGAAACGCGTGTTCTTTAAAGGTGCATTCTGCAGCATTTTCCATTTCTCAAATGCAAGTGTGACATAGTACTTTCTGCAAAAAGACGTGATACTTCTGCCCCCTTCTTAGAATTGCTGAGCTGTATTTAAGAATCATGAAAAACATTCTTAAAGAAACTTAAAAGCACACTGCAGGACTCTTTTTATTCCCTTAAAAAACTGAGTGACTTTTACTTTTCAGTTTGTATTTTTATACACCTTTTGAAGTGTTGCATTAGGAAACATTGATGGAAACAGCAAAGTTCATAAAAACTTTGATTTCAAAAATGTTTTTACACTCACTCGAATGCTCTTAATGGGAGCTTGAAACACTTTTATCAAATAATTAATGACATAGTGAACATTTAACCGTATTGACTAGCCAGAGAGAAGAAGCTGTTTCTGCTGTTAGCAATGACTATCCCATGAAAGAATAATAACTTAGAATAACAACCTGCCCAACTGAAAAAATCATGATGATGGACAAAGCTCTTTACAGTTTGTCTCATTCATTCATTCATTCATTCAGTCACACACACGTGAGGCACTGGCCTGACAGAGGAGCCAGGGATCAAACCACCAAACCTGCATTTAGTGGACAACCCGCTCTACCTCCTGAGCCCCAAGTGCCCCTTTTTATATAACAAAATACTGTGATTCTAGTCTATTCTAATCTGGTGTTATCCTGTATTTTTCAGAATCAGATAAAGAATCAGAATCATGTTTTCACATATAAGACATTTGCCTTGGTATGTTGGTGCATTAAAACCACCATAACAAACAAACAAATATAAGAAACAAAAGACAAGTACTGCAAAAGTCAAGAAACAAGCAGAAAAAATCATAATAAAAAAAAAGAAAAAAAATGCTTTGAAATATATCTGATTATAAAATGAAAGAACTGTGCATTTGCTGGGGTCTATTTTCAGCAGTGAATTAATCTACATTTACTGCTCTAGTTAGTATTTGGGGCAGCAGGACAGTGTGAGAGATTGAGTGCAAATAAACTACAGTGTAAGAAGATCTTTCAGGCTGTGGTACAGACACAATACTTATTAGTAGATACACTGACTGTTCTATGGGATTAATGGATGAAAAGAAAAATAGATTATCACCAGACTTATACTTAACTTCTAGCTAGCTGTAAGGGTATTTAAACCCACAGATGGACCCAAACTGAAATATGATGTCACCAAATGGGCATGGCAGCCATTTTTACAATATATTTGGCTTACCTCAACACATTACTCAGGATTTCAGACTGAGCTAACAGCTGCCACATCAGCTCAAGAGGATCCGTTTGAAATGTTCAGACCTCTCCCTCTGTATTATGTTCACTGTCACACCCACAAATGAATTGCCCGGACAAATCCTAACTGTAAATATAACAGTTCATTGTCCTCAGTCATCATCGAACTATAGATGTTGCTCTTTGTGAGGGTGAGCATGCCTTAACTTGAGCTCAGAAAAAGATGAAAACCTTTCCTTGTCCTATACAGTACATCGTCAAGACAAATCAATTTCGATTAGAATTCACTGAAAGATCTTAAAACAACCAGACTGTGCAGAAAACTCCAAGAAAGAATTTAACTGAAATCCTAGAGAGCATTCCTGTCAGTGAGCTCAGCCTCCAGTTCAACCTTATTAGGGCCTCATGCAAGAACATTTTCATAATTTTAACTTTCTCTTACTTTTTTCCTCATATGTGTGTCATGTCAAATTAAACAAAGGCTCCTAACTTCAGATGTTCTGTAAATGATTTCCTACGTGTTTCAGTGCATGTTCATTAAATTAGCATAATTAATGCCCCAGTAAAACCATATAAGGCTACACGTCCTGTCCCACATGTCAGTAAGTGTTCATTCATGAAAATCAAAGAACTTTACGAGTTTGGAGACTTAAGTCCTGCTTTCAGAGTTCCATAAAGGGAAGTCTATAATTTTAACAGTGTCAGCCGAGGAATGGAGAAGATATCTCAAATGCTGTTAATCCTGATGCACTGTCACTGAAATAAAAAACAACTTAGAAAAGATCAAATCTCACCCCAGCAAGGCGATGTTGCACTACCAGGTATTGCAACAGAGGATGTTTCCCTGATTTCCCTGATTTACTTTAATCTGCATGTGAAGGTTCGGCCTGTAGGCTGCGACACTAGGTAATAGCAAATTTAAATTAAAGATGATATTTTTTATTATAATTCAAAATGCAGAGTCAAACAGGATCGCTTCAACATAATTATAAGATTTTCAAACTCAAAATTGCTGCAAACTGAGAAAATATGCAGTGATTAGTGGAAAGACTTCAGTTTGGATAACAGCAGACTAACTGCATGACTCCTACCACAGGTCTGGACAACTCATAACTAAGAAAGAATACAAAATACGTTTTCCTGAGTTACTTGTACAAACCACTTCAGAACCAATCTGTTCCACCTGTACGGGTGGTTCTTACATGAGGACCTTTGTGAGTTATGACTATCCAGCTATGAATATGAGCCCTGATGAACTTAAAGACTGAGACTCGTGAAATCAGTTGGATAAATCCAGAAATATGAACAAATTAAATGTTGTATTTTGAGTACACTATACCTCCTGAGGCTGTAGTCTGCAATATAGCGATGACTGCAGAGGCTCATGGGTAGTGTAGTATTTGAAGCTGTCTATGTCTCAGAAATGCACGTGTAGACTTTAACATATAATATATTTGGTTAAGTCTAAACATGATTTCTGGTTCAAGCACAAAAATCAGGACGGTGTACTCACTGTGCCGGGTCAGTCTGGTCTGAAGCTGTTTTGTTGGATTTAGTTTTATTTTGTTGTAGCAGCGTAGTTTGAGAGGATGTGCAGAAGAACACAGTAAGTTAGTCCACAAAGCATCACATCACTTTATAACCTCCCTGTGAAGGTCATCACAGCATGTGACCTTCTCTGCTGCAGCTGACTGGTCGGACTGGTCTCGTTGGACTGGTCATAAAAGGCCTGCTGTGGTCAAGATGGAATACCAAAATGAAGTAGAACTAAAGCCCACATCTGCTCCCTCCTCACCCCTCTGTTCTCCCTCTCTCACCTCCTCTATCTGTGGGCTATCTATGGAAACTGACTGTCTTACTGCCCTCTATTCTTTCACTCTGTGTTTCTGTCCATCTGTTGTTCCTGTCTGTCTCTGACATGGGATTCATTCATCCATCCGTCCAGACTGTCTATGAACAGCAAACCCCATCTCTATATATCTCCTCTCTGCTCTTCATTAATTCCAGTTTATTGCTACGTATTTTAGCAGTTTTGTTCATAATCTTATGACCACCATTGACTATGAATAAAGATGGATGCAGCATCACCACTTCTTCCCACTGTACAAAAACAAAGTCAAAATATACCCAGTACGGGGTTGGAGCCACCGACACAGTTAGCCAACTCAATTGTGAAATTTAAAAGCAGGGCTCAGTTGTCAATCATGAAAGGGACTCACCCTTTTTTTTACAGCATCAAATAACGAGATAAAACCAAGCTGAACACTTGGACAGACATCAGAGTGATGAGAACTACCTAAAATGACAGAAACCATTTTTGGGACACATTTATTTGATGTGTACCATGTCGTTCAGAAAATTACACCACTTTACTGTATGCAGCCTTTAAAACCAGGAAAAAGACAACATTAATGCCATATCACAATATAATGATGTGCAAAATCTATCATGAAGTTAGATTGTCATGATACAATCTAATATTAATATATTGCCCAGCCCTGTTGTTGTATGTACACACACACACACACACACACACACACACACACACACACACACACACACACACACACACACAGTACACATATACAGTGTGCAGTGTTATTGTAACTGATGGAAGTGATGGACAAAACTGCCAAAAATAATTCTAGGTTATAATAGAGTGGAATTGTTCTTTAGCCCAAACATAGGCTCCATCTTAACCTCCCATCATCCCTTTCCCTCCCTCTTTGTTTCTGTAATCCCCAATGACAATTATAAATGAGGCAATGACATACACACTATGTTTCATTAACTGGTATCACATTGAGTACCTCACACACACACACACACACACACACACACACACAGTGAGCAGTGTTAGCATTTGGACAGCAGTGTGTTATGATATTTCATTTCTCTGTGTCCAGTTAAAGTGTAATGATAGGTCTGCTGTGGGATTAAACTGGAGGCTTTCCGCTTCAACATGATGCTATTTTTACTCTTTAACACTCAGGGCAAGTTGACTCTGCCCATGAGTTACACACAAACAGAACAACTAGTCCTCTGCTGACACCACCTCTGACCTGCAGCCTCGTTAAACTGCTTATCTAATGAAAACTCTGCATCCAAACAGCACTCAGAAACAACTCATGTTACTGCAGGACTTCCCTACAGTGGCAGCAAATCCTGCAGTTTCAGTGTCCTTAAAATGTCTCTTTATGTTGGTGAGTTACTGACCTGCTACCGTACAGGTGTAGGTTACATTGGAGCAGATTTTGGTCAAAGCCTACAGTCCATTTGGTTGGAATGGCACTGCTCAGGAGGGGATTGGGTCCACATGCATCAGCCACACATGCACACTGTGTGATGCAGGACACAAGTCTGCATATCAGAGTGCCCTTGGGCAAGATACTGAACCCCAAATTGCTGGGGTTGGTTGGTCTTTGAATGTATGAGCGAACTGATTAATGTGACATGTAATTGTAAAGTGCTTTGAGTGCTTGATAGAAAATTAAAACTGAAGGAATTGTTTTTCTCCCGAAGGAATTGCACTTTTGAGGAGCTAAATTTGCTCAGAGCTGCCTGAAAATTGGCACTCTTGTCAGTCATGGTGAAACATTTCGGCTGGTGTAGGTTTTGCCTATTGGTGTGACTAAATGGTTTGATCATGCCCCTTAAACTGCAGCCCCCACAGGATGTTTTACCTATATATATATGAAAATTGGAAGGCACATTTATCATGGCCAGGAACTAAACCTTGTGTGACAATCATCACCACACACTGATTGACCGAGAGTTTAATTCTTATCAGGAGCAATATTCACGACTGTTGCAGGTACTTTGTGAAACCCCTTCTACCAAACTTAGCCCTTTCCTTTATATTTTCATATGAAGGGCCTCTTAAAGGCTGCATGCATTGGCCGGGAATCGAACCCGGGTCAACTGCTTGGGAAGCAGCTATTCTCACCACTATACCACCAATGCTTACTTTCTGTTGTCAATACGTCAAGAAAAGACACAGCCATGCCAGCACACATGATGACCAATTTATAGCACTTGCCATAATCTTTACAGACTTGACTGAATCTGATTGCAACATCCAGATTGTTTTAGGCCAACACTGCACAGCTCCATTATACAGAACATAAATCCATGAGCCTCATACATTGTACATAACTCACCTCTGCAATGACAAACACCAGCTGACACAGGAATGAAGGGAATAACGAGTAAGAGTTGAAATCTCAGTTAGGGATGTCCCGATACAACTTTTTCACTTCCGATACGATACCGATATTGCAGCCTTGAGTATTGGCCGATACCGATATCAATCCGATACGATATCAGCACGAATCTTACATACTTTTATTACTTATTTTGTAGTGTGGAATGTTGGAAAAGGTTTGATCAAGTGATGTTACTCAAACAGAGAACAATAGTCAGCAACCAGAGTCACCTATGGATAGAAGTGCTGGAGCAGAAAATGGAGAGATTTTAGATGCAGTCCGATAAGATCCGATACTCGTTTTTTGGCTGATATCGGACCGATATCCGATATCAATATCAGATCGGGACACCCCTAATCTCAGTCTCAGTTTGCAGGATACCGACCTTCACAGGGAAACCCCAATGAACTTTTGGTCAAATGCTGCCACATCCTGCCAGCAATGCAAGTCTCGACTCTTATCTGCTCTTTTCTTCATTCTTGTGCCAGCTGGGCGTATGTTGTTAAAATGATGAGTCAAGTACAAATGTGTATGAGGCCCATGGATTTAGAAAATCTGTATAAAGGAGGTGCGCAGTGTTGGCTAAAAACAGTCTGGGCCCCGTTTCCCAGAGCCTTCAGAGCATCGTAAGTTGTGTTTTAAGGTCTCCCCGGCTGTTTCCCAACTCTTAAGGGAGACCTTAAGATACAACTTACGATGCACATAGCGCTATGAAGGCTATGGGAAACGGGGCCCTGGACGGTGGATTCAGATTCAGTCGGGCATTTAAACAGTATGGCAAATGCTGGAAATTGGTCATCATGTGTGCTGGCATTGCAGCGTGTTTTCTCAAGACGTGAGAAATATAGAAGAGGGCATTGGTGGTATAGTGGTGAGAATAGTTGCTTCCCAAGCAGTTGACCCGGGTTCGATTCCCGGCCAATGCATGACTTTTAAGAGGATGTCCATCGTCCCAAAGACTTAATGATAACAAAGACTTTTCCCAGCAGTTGTAATGAAATACCTGAAGTTATCTCGTTTCAAAACTTTGCATACATCTAGATAAAACTTAAGCTATACTATACATCAAAACATTTTTCAAAACTTTGTAAATCTCCGCTGGTTGGATCTAGCAGTTGTGGTGGCATTGCAGTAGGTGCTTCACCATCTGTTGTCTAGTGGAGATCTGCACTCTGAGTGACCTATTCTTTCTTTTGGATTTATCAATGAGGAAGAACCCCATAAGTCAGTTGAGCTCATGTTTCTGTTCTTGTTCTTGTTTCTGTCATGTTGGCTGAGCCCTTGTGACCTTTTTGTGTTTGGACGTGTTTTATAAATAAAGATTTACTCACAGACTTACTGCTGATACCACTACACATTTCTCTGGAAGCCCTCCACCCACCTATCCATCCATCCCCACCAGTTGTCTCTCTCCTCTGTGTCCCTCCATACATCAGCTGTTTTGTTCTCTGACAGGAGAAAAAATAAACAATCGGAGGGACAGAGTGTTCATTTCACCAACGATGTGATGGTAGTGACAAGATAACTGCTGACTGATTGAATTTTTCTCATCTTCCCTTTACCTACACTAACCATCACCTCTCTTCCCTGCCCTACTTTTTGTTTCTGTGTTAATTTTACTTCTACTTTCATCTCTTTGTCATCCCTCTCTCGTCCCTCTCTCTTCCTCCAGTTGTCTCTCTGTTGATTCTCTCTAATCCAGGCTAACTGTGTGTGAAGCCTAAATACTGACGCACATACCCCTAATAATACCTTGTAGACCTGCAGTTCACACGTCAGCACACTCGCAGAACCGCACATACATTCTGTAACGCTGTACCTCTGACTCATCATCGTCCACTAATCAGAAGGTCAGTGGTTTGATCCCAGGATCCTCTTCCAGTCTACATGTTGAAGTGTCTTTGGGAAAGAAGCACTTTGAGTGGTCATAAGACTAGAAAGGTGCTTTATAAATGCAGTCCTTTCAGCATTTATAGATGTGATGATCTTAGAAAATTTGATGCAATGTTGTTGATTAAACTACCCAACACTACCCACTTAATTTTGTTTATTTATGTTGACAACTTTTGGCTGTTACCCAGTAAAAATACACTGCTATTATATATTTATAGTAATAGGCTAGTTTCTATGGATTGTGTGTTTTTACTGGTCAAAAAGACCAGCTGAGTGTCTGGTGTTAAACAATGCTGAGGAGCTTTCACATGATAAGAAATTTGTAGCAGACTCACTGCAAGGTAGGGCACAGATAGACAAAGCATAGTGCTACAGCCACTACATCCTGTCTGCCTGGTATACAAATGGTTGAGTTACCTTTAGCTCTGGATTTAGCTTCAAGTTCATAAACTGTATGATTCACAAATCTTATAGCCCACTTGACTGTTCACATTTTGCCATGCGTTACGTTTACTAGTGAAATCTTAGTCTGTTTTTAATGTTGTGTTATAGAGTTTTTGGAACCCCTTAGTCGTGTTTGGAAGGGAACCCTTGATTTGCAAAACTCTCGCAACATTTGTGTATATGTTGTTCACTCTCGCCAAATCTTCTGGGGTTCCCTTCAAGATTCAACCATCAGTCTCTCCCTCCTCTGCTTGTGTCTCTTCTGCCTGCATCGTCACATTCAGCTGTTATCTCATTGGTTGTGGTTGGAAAGGTCAGCAGCAAACCAAATCAAAGATCAAATAATTTGAACTTTGAGCTCAGTGGTCAGCAGCAGATCTGAGCGGTGCGCCACGGCAAGGATAGGGGTGCTGCTTAGTCGTGTGCCACCGCTCTCTCCATAGGAAAAGAATGGGACAGCCAGCACAAAGCGGATCATGTGGGGGGCCTTTAGATGACAGTGCACGTCATTTTCCAGCCCTGAACGTTGTGAAGTAGCAGTGGAGTACTGAATGGCGGCTGACACCGGTGGATAGTAAATAATATCTGCAATCCCTCACTTATACTTTAAAGCACATCAGATCAATATCTTAATCACTTTAATCTGGATCTCTAGACATTCAGCAGCGAGCAGCAGTTTGTCCCGTCACTCTGTAACATTAGCTAACAGCAGCTCAGCTGCCAAAAAGGAGACTAAGGGCTGTCAACATGAAAAATTTACTAGAGAAGTACTAATGGGTCCATTTGACTCTTAGTGCCTCTTATGCAGCCATTCCCAAAGACCTGATAAATAAGACTATTGAAGAAGTTCTGCATATTTAAGATTTAAATCTGAAGTACAACTTATATAAAATATTTAAAAATGTGTATGTTGTTTTAATGATGAGAGAGAAAAACAATAAAGAATGCACTAGTTGTGTCTCATTTATGAAGTAGCCCAAAATATCCTAAAACCAATGAGAGGGCCTGTTAACATAGCCTGAATGAATTTATTTCTCATTTCTGAAGTTTTACCATCTCAATATATGTGCAGTAAAGTGTAAAGATAATATAGGGTGATGTGGAAATGGCAGTAAAAATGGTTAGGAATGCTCAGTTTTATTGATAAGGCTTATTGCAATAGTTTGTAATTTTTAAAAAGTGGGTCTGTGTGAAAAAAGATATTCTTATTTATTTCAGTGACACCACTGCGTTGGTGCATCATTTGGCAACGCACTGTGTTGGTCAGTTTGCAAGCACAGATTCCTGATGATTACTTTGTAATGTGAGCAGTATAATTTTTACCCTTTTATTGTGGAAATGGAGGCTAAAAGGATTGTTGCAGAGCTTTAAAGTCCTCTCTCCTACTATTACAAAGTGCAGTTCAGTTTTGCTTTGACATTTGTTAGGCCTTCATATTGATGAATTTATTTATCACACAAAAGACTATAAGACCTTCCTGGATAGAAATCCATTGTTCTGCAGGTACATAAAGTAATCCCTCCCAACACAGCCCTTTATATTTGCCTTTTGCACAAAGCGCTTTCCAGACTAAACAAGCAAACGAAGCAACATTACATACATGAATAATGCATGAAATAGTTTTGATAATCCATTATAGTGAAAATAATACATGCAGTATCGTGACTTTTTAAACACACATACACACATTTACACACAACACTTGTGCTCAGTGTTAATATGGATATAATACTGTTTAAACCCTCAGACCGCACACTCACACACCTGTCATACCAACCACAGCTCTCTCTCTCTCTCTCTCTCTCTCTCTCTCTCTCCCTCGCTCTCTTGCTCTCTCTCTCGCTCTCTCTCACTCACTCACTCACTCACTCACTCACACTCTCTCACACACACACACACACACACACACACACACACACACACACACACACACACACACACACACACACACACACACACACACACACAAAGAACAATGGGCCAGTGCTATAAACTTATTTTAGTTGAACAACAGAGAGACGCCAAAGAACTCTGAGCTAGTCCGTTCAATCCCTCTGCTGTCACTCAGAATGACACTGATGCCACACACACACACACACACACACACACACACACACACACACACACACACACACACACACACACACACACACACACACACACACAGGCATGGGATATAAAGTTCAAAGAGATAAACCTCCTTTTAATTAAAGATTGAGTTAGATTTGTAGTGGTTGGTGTGATTAATAAAAACATGGCAACACACTGGTATCTCCCACACACACACACACACACACACACACACACACACACACACACACACACACACACCATAATTTTGTACATAATCCCCCCAATGACAATAAGTGTCATTGCACACTGTGCTTTTGTAGATTAGATAAACTAAACTAAACATAATTCAGACATTCAGTGCCAATTTTGTTTGTTCATGGACGCTTCTTTTATGTTATTTTATTAGAGCAGAAGCTCTTAAAGTTAAAAGGAAAAACTTATTTCATATGAATTAAAAATGCTGCATACGCCAGATTTATTAATCGGTAAAGGACATTGAGTCAAGTTGTCATATTTCTTTGTTTTTTAATATACATCAGACCGGGTAGTTTACCAAAACATCAGGCCACGCCTCCTTTTGGCCGACAGAAAACTGCCTACAGCTGTACTGTAATGTTATGAGTGAATCAGCTCCAGCTCTCAAACTCAATGTTAGCTAACCATCAGTAGGATCAGACATTCTTACTCCTCTCTGCTTGGGATCCGTTCCTTTCCAAGAGGAATGTGGAACGAGAGATCATGATTAATTTGTATGTTTATTTGTTTTAGTGTTGCTATTATACTCTGATTTCTAATTTTGATACAATAACTTGAAAAATATTGATATTTAATACTATTTTAAATGCGATGAATGACTAGAAGAAGACAGCACTGTGAGGAGAAGTGAGAGGAGGCGGGGCTATGTGGACACTGCATCGCTGTGTGTCAGCTTGCGAAGAGAGCGAAAAAGTTCAACAGATACCAGAGTATTGATACTGTGAAAAATTAGTATTGAAAGAGTTTCAAATATTCAATATCCATGTCTATTGATATATTTATATTTTTGTCAACACTAATTTGTTTTACAACCTATGACACAGAAGCTCTTCTGCATTTTCTTATCACTCCTATTATCAGAAGGGGGCGTGGTCTTGACAACCTGGGCTGGATAATGCATTGCTGGTCTGTCCTATCCCAACAAATATCGTATTGTGGGCTTTTTATTGTGGTTTTATCGTACTGTGAGTTTTGCTCTATTCCTAATGTACAGAGTAGCTAAGTGAAGCCTAATGAAACTGAAAATGCAGAAATACATGAACATATTGAAGTGAGCAGCTGCTTCTGCACAGCAGTTGTTGCACTTTGGTGTCAAAGTAAATTTGGAGTTTAGTCTGATGGAGTTTTAGTCTAAGAATCAATCAAATCAAAGCTCCACTAATTGGCCTCTCTTAGCTGCTAGTTTCTTTTTTTTTTTTGGCACATTTCCATTGACTAATTTCAGTGTTTCAGCTGTTCAAGCTCTGATAAACCTGCTGTACACTACCTGCCCAGCAGCAAACAGCAGACAGACACAGTTATATATGAGCTGGTGAAGAATGTGGAACATTTAGCAGCCAAAGAGCCAGGTATTTTTCTCTTGGACACAAACACCTCTCTAGTGGGATGTTGCTCTTTGTCTGCTGGATGTTTAGGAAGGAAACTGTAACCAGGACAACTTAACAAGGTGATGATAAGTCAGGGCTGTGTGTCTGTCAGTGTGTTGTGCAGTTTTCCTTCCCCTTGTAGCTAAAAAGACTTAAATGCAGTGTTCAGTGCACAATGTCAGCTCTCGGGTGTGATTGGTCACCTGATTTGACTTCAGTTTAACATCACAGTTCACTCTAAAAACATTTTTGAATCCGCTGTTGTTGTTGTTGCTGTAATTTACCCTGGTTCTAACTTGTCATCTATAGATACTTAGCTCTTTTATTGGGTCACTCTTGTGTTTGTGATTCACTGAAGCTAAATGAGCAAGCAGCTGCTGCAGCCTGTGACAGTGAACAGCTGGAGCTACATTCCACTGAGGCTCCACAGCAAAGCTCCAAAATCCTACTAAAAACTCTGTGAGCGGGCGCACACACACACACGTATGCATATTAAAACACATGTAGACCATAGGTAGCGCAGACCATGAGCTCACCAGCTGTTCCAATGGAAACATGGTAGGAACCAGTGAATCCATAGGTCAGACATACGGACATACATGAGATTAGATCACTAACACACTGACAGACCGCAGGATGAGCTGAGAACAATAAACACTATTTATAGACCATCATGCACAAGAACAAAAACACACACACCTCCACACAGTGAGGTGTGTGTGTGTGTGTGTGTGTGTGTGTGTGTGTG
Organism: Lutjanus erythropterus; assembly: GCF_056507025.1. NCBI lineage: Eukaryota > Metazoa > Chordata > Actinopteri > Lutjaniformes > Lutjanidae > Lutjanus > Lutjanus erythropterus. The sequence goes on along the minus strand of NC_139322.1, from coordinate 1,542,889 downwards.
TGTGTGTGTGTGTGTGTGTGTGTGTGTGTGTGTGTGTGTGTGTGTGTGTGTATTAGGGCTAGTAAATGAAAATGACAAAAGAAAAAGAAATCTTTGATGTTATGTAGTGGTAAGATAGAAACTTATTTAAAATCTTGTAAAGAGGTTAATGATGTAATACATATTGAAATGTCACAAATAATATTTACAGCTTCGCAGTAATAAAGAAGACTTGGCATACTAAACTATGATTTTGTATTTTAGAACATGGAGTACTGTAAAATCAATACATACCATTGTATGCAATAATAATGTAATTGAGGCTGTAAATTATGATTATTTTCATTATCGATTAATTTCTCTATTATTTTCTTGATTAATTGATTAGTTTTTTGGTTCAATAAATGTAGGAAAATTGTGAAAATGTTGATCAGATTTTCCTAAAGATACTCAGATCTGACAATCTGGATGTGGGCAATGACCTACTTGTGTGACAATGACTTGCTGTACTATGTCATCCCTCACAATGACATATTGTACTATGACTTTCTATACTAAATCATCCTTTACAATAAACTACTATACTATGACTTCCTTCATCCTTCTCAGTATAGCAAGTCATACTATAGTAGGTCCCTATGTCATCCTTCTCAGTGACTTACTATAGTATGACTAGCTATACTATGTCATGCTTTCAAATGACATAATATAGTATAACTTGCTATACTATGTCATCCTTCTCAGTGACCTACTATAGTATGACTTGCTATACTATGTCATCCTTCTCAGTGACCTACTATAGTATGACTTGCTATACTATGTCATCATTCTCAGTTACCTACTACAGTATAACTTGATATACTATGTCATCCTTCTCAATGACCTACTATAGTATGACTTGCTATCCTATGTCATCCTTCTCAGTCACTTACTATAGTATGACTTGCTATACTATGTCATCTTTCGCAGTGGCATATTATAGTATGACTTGATAAACTATGTCATCCTTGTCAGTGACTTACTATAATATGACTTCCTATACTATGTCTCTCAGTGACCTACTATAGTATGACTTGCTATACTATGTCATCATTCTCAGTGACCTACTACAGTATAACTTGATATACTATGTCATCCTTCTCAATGACCTACTATAGTATGACTTGCTATCCTATGTCATCCTTCTCAGTGACTTACTATAGTATGACTTGCTATACTATGTCATCTTTTGCAGTGACCTACTATAGTATGACTTGCTATACTATGTCATCCTTCTCAGTATAGCAAGTCATACTGTAGTAGGTCCCTATGTCATCCGTCTCAGTGACTTACTATAGTATGACTTGCTATACTATGTCATCCTTCTCAGTGACCTACTATAGCTTGACTTACTATACTATGTAATCTTTCACAGTGACCTACTATAGTATGACTTGCTATACTATGTCATCCTTCTCAGTGACCTACTATAGTATGACTTGCTATACTATGTCATCCTTCTCAGTGACCTACTATAGTATGACTTGCTATCCTATGTCATCCTTCTCAGTGACTTACTATAGTATGACTTGCTATACTATGTCATCTTTTGCAGTGACCTACTATAGTATGACTTGCTATACTATGTCATCCTTCTCATTATAGCAAGTCATACTGTAGTAGGTCCCTATGTCATCCGTCTCAGTGACTTACTATAGTATGACTTGCTATACTATGTCATCCTTCTCAGTGACCTACTATAGCTTGACTTACTATACTATGTAATCTTTCACAGTGACCTACTATAGTATGACTTGCTATACTATGTCATCCTTCTCAGTGACCTACTATAGTATGACTTGCTATACTATGTCATCCTTCTCAGTAACCTACTATAGTATGACTTGCTATACTATGTCATCCTTCTCAGTGACCTACTGTAGTTTGACTTGCTATACTATGTCATCCTTCTCATTGACATACTATAGTATGACTTCCTATACTATGTCATCCTTCTCAGTGACATACTATAGTATGACTTGCTATACTATGTCATTCTTCTCAGTGACATACTATAGTATGACTTGCTATACTATGTCATGCTTCTCAGTGACCTACTATAGTATGACTTCCTATACTATGTCTCTCAGTGACCTACTATAGCATGACTTGCTATACTATGTCATCCTTCTCAGTGACCTACTATAGTATGACTTGCTATACTATGTTATCCTTCTCATTGACATACTATAGTATGATTTGCTATACTATGTCATTCTTCTCAGTGACATACTATAGTATGACTTGCTAAACTATGTCATCCTTATCAGTATAGCAAGTCATACTATAGTAAGTCCCTCTGTCATGCTTGTCAGTGACTTACTATAGTATGACTTGCTATACTATGTCTCTCAGTGACCTACTATAGCATGACTTGCTATACTATGTCATCCTTCTCAGTGACCTACTATAGTATGACTTGCTATACTATGTTATCCTTCTCATTGACTTACTATAGTATGGCCTGCTATACTATCTCATCCTTCTTAGTGACCTACTATAGTATGACTTGGTATACTATGTAATCCTTCTCAGTGACATACTATAGTATGACTTGCTATACTATGTCATCCTTCTCAGTGACCTACTATAGTATGACTTGCTATACTATGTCATCCTTCTCAGTGACCTACTATAGTATGACTTGCTATACTATGTTATCCTTCTCATTGACTTACTATAGTATGGCCTGCTATACTATCTCATCCTTCTTAGTGACCTACTATAGTATGACTTGGTATACTATGTAATCCTTCTCAGTGACATACTATAGTATGACTTGCTAAACTATGTCATCCTTATCATTATAGCAAGTCATACTATAGTAGGTCCCTATGTCTTCCGTCTCAGTGACTTACTATAGTATGACTTGCTACACTATGTCATCCTTCTCAGTGACCTACTATACCTTGACTTGCTATACTATGTCATCTTTCTCAGTGACCTACTATAGTATGACTTGCTATACTATGTCATCCTTGTCAGTGACCTACTATAGTATGACTTGCTATACTATGTAATTCTTCTCAGTGACATACTATAGTATGACTTGCTAAACTATGTCATCCTTATCATTATAGCAAGTCATACTATAGTAAGTCCCTCTGTCATCCTTGTCAGTGACTTACTATAGTATGACTTGCTATACTATGTCATCCTTCTCAGTGACCTACTATAGTATGACTTGCTATTCTATGTCATCCTTCTCAGTGACCTACTATAGTATGACTTGCTATACTATGTTATCCTTCTCATTGACTTACTATATTATGACTTGCTATACTATGTCATCCTTCTCAATGACCTGATATAGTATGACTTGCTATACTATGTCATCTTTTGCAGTGACCTACTATAGTATGACTTGCTATACTATGTCATTCTTCTCAGTGACATACTATAGTATGACTTGCTAAACTATGTCATCCTTATCAGTATAGCAAGTCATACTATGGTAAGTCCCTCTGTCATCCTTGTCAGTGACTTACTATAGTATGACTTGCTATACTATGTCATCCTTCTCATTGACTTACTATAGTATGACCTGCTATACTATCTCATCCTTCTCAGTGACCTACTATAGTATGACTTCCTATACTATGTCATCCTTCTCATTGACATACTATAGTATGACTTGCTATACTATGTCATCCTTCTCAGTGACATACTATAGTATGACTTGCTATACTATGTCATCCTTCTCAGTGACCTACTATAGTATGACTTGCTATACTATGTCATCCTTCTCAGTGACCTACTATAGTATGACTTGCTATCCTATGTCTCTCAGTGACCTACTACAGTATAACTTGATATACTATGTCATCCTTCTCAGTAACGTACTATAGTATGACTTGCTATACTATGTAATCCTTCTCAGTGACCTACTATAGTATGACTTGCTATACTATGTCATCTTTCGCAGTGACCTACTATATTATGACTTGCTATACTATGTGATCCTTCTCAATGACCTACTATAGTATGACTTGCTATACTATGTCATCTTTTGCAGTGACCTACTATAGTATGACTTGCTATACTATGTCATTCTTCTCAGTGACATACTATAGTATGACTTGCTAAACTATGTCATCCTTATCGGTATAGCAAGTCATACTATAGTAAGTCCCTCTGTCATCCTTGTCAGTGACTTACTATAGTATGACTTGCTATACTATGTCATCCTTCTCATTGACTTACTATAGTATGACCTGCTATACTATCTCATCCTTCTCAGTGACCTACTATAGTATGACTTGCTATACCATGTCATCCTTCTCATTGACATACTATAGTATGACTTGCTATACTATGTCATCCTTCTCAGTGACATACTATAGTATGACTTGCTATACTATGTCATCCTTCTCAGTGACCTACTATAGTTTGACTTGCTATACTATGTCATCCTTCTCAGTGACCTACTATAGTATGACTTGCTATACTATGTCATCCTTCTCAGTGACCTACTATAGTATGACTTGCTATCCTATGTCTCTCAGTGACCTATTACAGTATAACTTGATATACTATGTCATCTTTCGCAGTGACCTACTATAGTATGACTTGCTATACTATGTCATCCTTCTCAGTGACCTACTATAGTATGACTTGCTATACTATGTCATCTTTTGCAGTGACCTACTATAGTATGACTTGCTATACTATGTCATCCTTATCATTATAGCAAGTCATAATATAGTAAGTCCCTCTGTCATCCTTATCAGTGACTTACTATAGTATGACTTGTTAAACTATGTCATCCTTCTCAGTGACCTACTATAGTATGACTTGGTATAGTATGTCATCCTTTTCATTGACTTAGTATAGTATGACCTGCTATACTATCTCATCCTTCTCAGTGACCTACTATAGTATGACTTCCTATACTATGTCTCTCAGTGACCTACTATAGCATGACTTGCTATCCTGTGTCATCCTTCTCAGTGACCTACTATAGTATGACTTGCTATACTATGTCATCCTTCTCAGTATAGCATACTATAGTAAGTCCCTCTGTCATTCTAGTCAGTGACCTACTATAGTATGACTTCCTATACTATGTCTCTCAGTGACCTACTATAGCATGACTTGCTATCCTGTGTCATCCTTCTCAGTGACCTACTATAGTATGACTTGCTATACTATGTCATCCTTCTCAGTGACCTACTATAGTATGACTTGCTATACTATGTCATCCTTCTCAGTGACCTACTATAGTATGACTTGCTATCCTATGTCTCTCAGTGACCTACTACAGTATAACTTCATATACTATGTCATCCTTCTCAATGACCTACTATAGTATGACTTGCTATCCTATGTCATCCTTCTCAGTGACATACTATAGTATGACTTCCTATACTATGTCATCCTTCTCAGTGACCTACTGTAGTTTGACTTGCTATACTATGTAATCTTTCGCAGTGACCTACTATAGTATGACTTGCTATACTATGTCATCCTTCTCAGTGGCATACTATAGTATGACTTGCTATACTATGTCATCTTTTGCAGTGACCTACTATAGTATGACTTGCTATACTATGTCATTCTTCTCAGTGACATACTATAGTATGACTTGCTAAACTATGTCATCCTTATCAGTATAGCAAGTCATACTATAGTAAGTCCCTCTGTCATCCTTGTCAGTGACTTACTATAGTATGACTTGCTATACTATGTCATCCTTCTCATTGACTTACTATAGTATGGCCTGCTATACTATCTCATCCTTCTTAGTGACCTACTATAGTATGAGTTGCTATACTATGTCATCCTTCTCACTGACATACTATAGTATGACTTGCTATACTATATCATCCTTCTCAGTGACCTACTATAGTATGACTTGCTATACTATGTCATCCTTGTCAGTGACCTACTATAGTATGACTTGCTATACTATGTAATTCTTCTCAGTGACATACTATAGTATGACTTGCTAAACTATGTCATCCTTATCATTATAGCAAGTCATACTATAGTAAGTCCCTCTGTCATCCTTGTCAGTGACTTACTATAGTATGACTTGCTATACTATGTCATCCTTCTCAGTGACCTACTATAGTATGACTTGCTATACTATGTCATCCTTCTCAGTGACCTACTATAGTATGACTTGCTATACTATGTTATCCTTCTCTTTGACTTACTATAGTATGACCTGCTATACTATCTCATCCTTCTCAGTGACCTACTATAGTATGACTTGCTATACTATGTCATCCTTCTCATTGACATACTATAGTATGACTTGCTATACTATGTCATCCTTCTCATTGACATACTATAGTATGACTTGCTATACTATGTCATCCTTCTCATTGACATACTATCGTATGACTTTCTATACTATGTCATGCTTCTCAGTGACCTACTATAGTATGACTTGCTATACTATGTCTCTCAGTGACATGCTATAGCATGACTTGCTATACTATGTCATCTTTTGCAGAGACCTACTATAGTATGACTTGCTATACTATGTCATCCTTCTCATTGACTTACTATAGTATGGCCTGCTATACTATGTCATCCTTCTCAGTGACATACTATAGTATGACATGCTATACTATGTCATCCTTCTCAGTGACCTACTATAGTATGACTTGCTATACTATGTCATCCTTCTCAGTGACCTACTAGAGTATGACTTGCTATACTATGTCATCCTTCTCAGTGACCTACTATAGTATGACTTGCTATCCTATGTCTCTCAGTGACCTACTACAGTATAACTTGATATACTATGTCATTCTTCTCAGTGACAAACTATAGTATGACTTGCTAAACTATGTCATCCTTCTCATTATAGCAAGTCATACTATAGTAAGTCCCTCTGTCATCCTTGTCAGTGACCTACTATAGTATGACTTGCTATACTATGTCATCCTTCTCAGTGACCTACTATAGTATGACTTGCTATACTATGTCATCCTTCTCAGTGACATACTATAGTATTACTTTCTATACTATGTCATCCTTGTCAGTGACCTACTATAGTATGACTTCCTATACTATGTCTCTCAGTGACCTACTATAGCATGAATTGCTATACTATGTCATCCTTCTCAGTGACCTACTATAGTATGACTTGCTATACTATGTCATTATTCTCAGTGACATACTATAGTATGACTTGCTAAACTATGTCATCCTTATCATTATACCAAGTCATACTATAGTAAGTCCCTCTGTCATCCTTGTCAGTGACTAACTATAGTATGACTTGCTATACTATGTCATCCTTCTCATTGACTTACTATAGTATGACCTGCTATACTATCTCATCCTTCTCAGTGACCTACTATAGTATGACTTGCTATACTATGTCATCCTTCTCATTGACATACTATAGTATGACTTGCTATACTATGTCATCCTTCTCATTGACATACTATAGTATGACTTGCTATACCAAGTCATCCTTCTCAGTGACATACTATAGTATGACTTTCTATACTATGTCATGCTTCTCAGTGACCTACTATAGTATGACTTGCTATACTATGTCATTCTTCTCAGTGACATACTATAGTGTGACTTGCTAAACTATGTCATCCTTATCAGTATAGCAAGTCATACTATAGCAAGTCCCTCTGTCATCCTTGTCAGTGACTTACTATAGTATGACTTGCTATACTATGTCATCCTTCTCATTGACTTACTATAGTATGACCTGTTATAGTATCTCATCCTTCTCAGTGACCTACTATAGTATGACTTGCTATATACTATGTCATCCTTCTCAGTGACCTACTATAGCATGACTTGCTATCCTATGTCATCCTTCTCAGTGACCTACTATAGTATGACTTGCTATACTATGTCATCCTTCTCAGTGACATACTATAGTATGACTTGCTATCCTATGTCTCTCAGTGACCTACTACAGTATAACTTGATATACTGTCATCCTTCTCAATGACCTACTATAGCATGACTTGCTATACTATGTCATCCTTCTCAGTGACCTACTATAGTATGACTTGCTATACTATGTCATTCTTCTCAGTGACATACTATAGTATGACTTGCTATACTATGTCATTCTTCTCAGTGACATACTATAGTATGACTTGCTATACTATGTCATCCTTCTCAGTGACCTACTATAGTATGACTTGCTATACTATGTCATTCTTCTCAGTGACATACTATAGTATGACTTGCTATACTATGTCATCCTTCTCAGTGACATACTATAGTATGACTTGCTATACTATGTCATCCTTCTCAGTGACCTACTATAGTCTGACTTGCTATACTATGTCATCCTTCTCAGTGACCTACTATAGTATGACTTGCTATACTATGTCATTCTTCTCAGTGACATACTATAGTATGACTTGCTAAACTATGTCATCCTTATCATTATAGCAAGTCATACTATAGTAAGTCCCTCTGTCATCCTTGTCAGTGACCTACTATAGTATGACTTGCTATACTATGTCATCCTTCTCAGTGACCTACTATAGTATGACTTGCTATGCTATGTCACCCTTCTCAGTGACCTACTATAGTATGACATGCTATCCTATGTCTCTCAGTGACCTACTACAGTATAACTTGATATACTATGTCATCCTTCTCAGTGACCTACTATAGTATGACTTGCTATCCTATGTCATCCTTCTCAGTAATATACTATGGTATGACTTGCTATACTGTCATCCTTCTCAGTGACCTACTGTAGTTTGACTTTCTATACTATGTCATCTTTCGCAGTGACCTACTATAGTATGACTTGCTATACTATGTCATCCTTCTCAATGACCTACTATAGTATGACTTGCTATACTATGTCATCTTTTGCAGGGACCTACTATAGTATGACTTGCTATACTATGTCATTCTTCTCAGTGACATACTATAGTATGACTTGCTAAACTATGTCATCCTAATCAGTATAGCAAGTCATACTATAGTAAGTCCCTCTGTCATCCTTATCAGTGACTTACTATAGTATGACTTGCTATACTATCTCATCCTTCTTAGTGACCTACTATAGTATGACTTGCTATACTATGTCATCCTTCTCAGTGACATACTATAGTATGACTTGCTATACTATGTCATCCTTCTCAGTGACCTACTAGAGTATGACTTGCTATACTATGTCATCCTTCTCAGTGACCTACTATAGTATGACTTGCTATACTATGTCTTTCTTCTCAGTGACATACTATAGTATTAATTGCTAAACTATGTCATCCTTATCATTATAGCAAGTCATACTATAGTAAGTCCCTCTGTCATCCTTGTCAGTGACTTACTATAGTATGACTTGCTATACTATGTCATCCTTCCCTTTGACTTACTATAGTATGACCTGCTATACTATCTCATCCTTCTCAGTGACCTACTATAGTATGACTTGCTATACTATGTCATCCTTCTCATTGACATACTATAGTATGACTTGCTATACTATGTCATCCTTCTCATTGACATACTATAGTATTACTTGGTATACTATGTCATCCTTCCCATTGACATACTATAGTATGACTTGCTATACTATGTCATCCTTCTCAGTGACATACTATAGTATGACTTGCTATACTATGTCATCCTTCTCAGTGACCTTCTATAGTATGACTTGCTATACTATGTCATCCTTCTCAGTGACCTACTATAGTATGACTTGCTATACTATGTCATTCTTCTCAGTGACATACTATAGTATGACTTGCTATACTATGTCATCCTTCTCAGTGACATACTATAGTATGACTTGCTGTACTATGTCATCCTTCTCAGTGACCTACTATAGTTTGACTTGCTATACTATGTCATCCTTCTCAGTGACTTACTATAGTATGACTTGCTATACTTTGTCATTCTTCTCAGTGACATACTATAGTATGACTTGCTAAACTATGTCATCCTTATCATTATAGCAAGTCATACTATAGTAAGTCCCTCGGTCATCCTTGTCAGTGACCTACTATAGTATGACTTGCTATACTATGTCATCCTTCTCAGTGACATACTATAGTATGACTTGCTATACTATGTCATCCTTCTCAGTGACCTACTATAGTATGACTTGCTATACTATGTCATCCTTCTCAGTGACTTACTATAGTATGACTTGCTATACTATGTCATTCTTCTCATTGACATACTATAGTATGACTTGCTATACTATGTCATCCTTCTCAGTGACCTACTATAGTATGACTTTCTATCCTATGTCTCTCAGTGACCTACTACAGTATAACTTGATATACTATGTCATCCTTCTCAGCGACCTACTATAGTATGACTTGCTATCCTATGTCATCCTTCTCAGTAATATACTATAGTATGACTTGCTATACTATGTCATCCTTGTCAGTGACCTACTGTAGTTTGACTTTCTATACTATGTCATCTTTCGCAGTGACCTACTATAGTATGTCATCCTTCTCAATGACCTACTATAGTATGACTTGCTATACCATGTCATCTTTTGCAGGGACCTACTATAGTATGACTTCCTATACTATGTCATTCTTCTCAGTGACATACTATAGTATGACTTGCTAAACTATGTCATCCTAATCAGTATAGCAAGTCATACTATAGTAAGTCCCTCTGTCATCCTTATCAGTGACTTACTATAGTATGACTTGCTATACTATCTCATCCTTCTTAGTGACCTACTATAGTATGACTTGCTATACTATGTCATCTTTTGCAGGGACCTACTATAGTATGACTTGCTATACTATGTCATCCTTCTCAGTGACCTACTATAGTATGACTTGCTATACTATGTCATTCTTCTCAGTGACATACTATAGTATGACTTGCTATACTATGTCATCCTTCTCAGTGACATACTATAGTATGACTTGCTATACTATGTCATCCTTCTCATTGACATACTATAGTATGACTTGCTATACTATGTCATCCTTCTCAGTGACATACTATAGTATGACTTTCTATACTATGTCATGCTTCTCAGTGACCTACTATAGTATGACTTCCTATACTATGTCTCTCAGTGACCTACTATAGCATGACTTCCTATACTATGTCATCCTTCTCAGTGACCTACTATAGTATGACTTGCTATACTATGTCATCCTTCTCAGTATAGCATACTATAGTAGGTCCCTATGTCAGTCGTCTCAGTGGCTTACTATAGTATGACTTGCTATACTATGTCATCCTTCTCAGTGACCTACTATAGCTTGACTTGCTATACTATGTCATCTTTCGCAGTGACCTACTATAGTATGACCTGCTAAACTGTGTCATCCTTCTCATTATAGCAAGTCATACTATAGTAGGTCACTATGTCACCTTTCTCAGTGACACACTATAGTATGACTTGCTATACTATGTCATCCTTCTCAGTGACATACTATAGTATGACTTGCTATACTATGTCATGCTTCTAAGTGACCTACTATAGTATGACTTCCTATACTATGTCTCTCAGTGACCTACTATAGCATGACTTGCTATACTATGTCATCCTTCTCAGTGACCTACTATAGTATGACTTGCTATACTATGTCATCCTTCTCAGTGACCTACTATAGTATGACTTGCTATACTATGTCTTTCTTCTCAGTGACATACTATAGTATTACTTGCTAAACTATTTCATCCTTATCATTATAGCAAGTCATACTATAGTAAGTCCCTCTGTCATCCTTGTCAGTGACTTACTATAGTATGACTTGCTATACTATGTCATGCTTCTCATTGACTTACTATAGTATGACCTGCTATACTATCTCATCCTTTTCAGTGACCTACTATAGTATGACTTGCTATACTATGTCATCCTTCTCATTGACATACTATAGTATGACTTGCTATACTATGTCATCCTTCTCATTGACATACTATAGTATGACTTGCTATACTATGTCATCCTTCCCATTGACATACTATAGTATGACTTGCTATACTATGTCATCCTTCTCAGTGACATACTATAGTATGACTTGCTATACTATGTCATCCTTCTCAGTGACCTTCTATAGTATGACTTCCTATACTATGTCATCCTTCTCAGTGACCTACTATAGTATGACTTGCTATACTATGTCATTCTTCTCAGTGACATACTATAGTATGACTTGCTATACTATGTCATCCTTCTCAGTGACATACTATAGTATGACTTGCTATACTATGTCATCCTTCTCAGTGACCTACTATAGTATGACTTGCTATACTATGTCATCCTTCTCAGTGACTTACTATAGTATGACTTGCTATACTATGTCATCCTTCTCAGTGACATACTATAGTATGACTTGCTAAACTATGTCATCCTTATCATTATAGCAAGTCATACTATAGTAAGTCCCTCGGTCATCCTTGTCAGTGACCTACTATAGTATGACTTGCTATACTATGTCATCCTTCTCAGTGACATACTATAGTATGACTTGCTATACTATGTCATCCTTCTCAGTGACCTACTATAGTATGACTTGCTATACTATGTCATCCTTCTCAGTGACTTACTATAGTATGACTTGCTATACTATGTCATTCTTCTCATTGACATACTATAGTATGACTTGCTAAACTATGTCATCCTTATCATTATAGCAAGTCATACTATAGTAAGTCCCTCGGTCATCCTTGTCAGTGACCTACTATAGTATGACTTGCTATACTATGTCATCCTTCTCAGTGACCTACTATAGTATGACTTGCTATACTATGTCATCCTTCTCAGTGACCTACTATAGTATGACTTGCTATCCTATGTCTCTCAGTGACCTACTACAGTATAACTTGATATACTATGTCATCCTTCTCAGCGACCTACTATAGTATGACTTGCTATCCTATGTCATCCTTCTCAGTAATATACTATAGTATGACTTGCTATACTATGTCATCCTTGTCAGTGACCTACTGTAGTTTGACTTTCTATACTATGTCATCTTTCGCAGTGACCTACTATAGTATGACTTGCTATACTATGTCATCCTTCTCAATGACCTACTATAGTATGACTTGCTATACCATGTCATCTTTTGCAGGGACCTACTATAGTATGACTTGCTATACTATGTCATTCTTCTCAGTGACATACTATAGTATGACTTGCTAAACTATGTCATCCTAATCAGTATAGCAAGTCATACTATAGTAAGTCCCTCTGTCATCCTTATCAGTGACTTACTATAGTATGACTTGCTATACTATCTCATCCTTCTTAGTGACCTACTATAGTATGACTTGCTATACTATGTCATCTTTTGCAGGGACCTACTATCGTATGACTTGCTATACTATGTCATCCTTCTCAGTGACCTACTATAGTATGACTTGCTATACTATGTCATTCTTCTCAGTGACATACTATAGTATGACTTGCTATACTATGTCATCCTTCTCAGTGACATACTATAGTATGACTTGCTATACTATGTCATCCTTCTCATTGACATACTATAGTATGACTTGCTATACTATGTCATCCTTCTCAGTGACATACTATAGTATGACTTTCTATACTATGTCATGCTTCTCAGTGACCTACTATAGTATGACTTCCTATACTATGTCTCTCAGTGACCTACTATAGCATGACTTCCTATACTATGTCATCCTTCTCAGTATAGCATACTATAGTAGGTCCCTATGTCAGTCGTCTCAGTGGCTTACTATAGTATGACTTGCTATACTATGTCATCCTTCTCAGTGACCTACTATAGCTTGACTTGCTATACTATGTCATCTTTCGCAGTGACCTACTATAGTATGACCTGCTAAACTGTGTCATCCTTCTCATTATAGCAAGTCATACTATAGTAGGTCACTATGTCACCTTTCTCAGTGACACACTATAGTATGACTTGCTATACTATGTCATCCTTCTCAGTGACATACTATAGTATGACTTGCTATACTATGTCATGCTTCTAAGTGACCTACTATAGTATGACTTCCTATACTATGTCTCTCAGTGACCTACTATAGCATGACTTGCTATCCTATGTCATCCTTGTCAGTGACTTACTATAGTATGACTTGCTATACTATGTCATCTTTTGCAGTGACCTACTATAGTATGACTTGCTATACTATGTCATCCTTCTCATTATAGCAAGTCATATTATAGTTGGTCCCTATGTCATCCGTCTCAGTGACCTACTATATTATGACTTGCTATACTATGTCATCCTTCTCAATGACCTACTATAGTATGACTTGCTGCACTATGTAATCTTTTGCAGTGACCTACTATAGTATGACATGCTATACTATGTCATCCTTCTCAGTGACCTACTGTCGTTTGACTTGCTATACTATGTCATCTTTCGCAGTGACCTACTATATTATGACTTGCTATACTATGTCATCCTTTTCAATGACCTACTATAGTATGACTTGCTATCCTATGTCATCTTTTGCAGTGACCTACTATAGTATGACTTGCTATACTATGTCATTCTTCTCAGTGACATACTATAGTATGACTTGCTAAACTATGTCATCCTTATCAGTATATCAAGTCATACTATAGTAAGTCCCTCTGTCATCCTTGTCAGTGACTTATTATAGTATGACTTGATATACTATGTCATCCGTCTCAGTGACCTACTATATTATGACTTGCTATACTATGTCATCCTTCTCAATGACCTACTATAGTATGACTTGCTATACTATGTAATCTTTTGCAATGACCTACTATAGTATGACTTGCTATACTATGTCATCCTTCTCAGTGACCTACTGTCGTTTGACTTGCTATACTATGTCATCTTTTGCAGTGACCTACTATATTATGACTTGCTATACTATGTCATCCTTTTCAATGACCTACTATAGTATGCCTTGCTATACTATGTCATCTTTTGCAGTGACCTACTATAGTATGACTTGCTATACTATGTCATTCTTCTCAGTGACATACTATAGTATGACTTGCTAAACTATGTCATCCTTATCAGTATAGCAAGTCATACTATAGTAAGTCCCTCTGTCATACTTGTCAGTGACTTACTATAGTATGACTTGCTATACCATGTCATCCTTCTCAGTGACCTACTGTAGTATGACTTGGTATAGTATGTCATCCTTCTCATTGACTTACTATAGTATGACTTGCTATACTATGTCATCCTTCTCAGTGACCTACTATAGTATGACTTGCTATACTATGTCATGCTTCTCAGTGACCTACTATAGTATGACTTCCTATACTATGTCTCTCAGTGACCTAATATAGCATGACTTGCTATCCTATGTCATCCTTCTCAGTGACTTACTATAGTATGACTTGCTATACTATGTCATCTTTTGCAGTGACCTACTATAGTATGACTTGCTATACTATGTCATCCCTCTCAGTATAGCAAGTCATACTATAGTAGGTCCCTTTGTCTTCCGTCTCAGTGACGTACTATAGTATGACTTGCTATACTATGTCATCCTTCTCAGTGACCTACTATAGCTTGACTTGCTATACTATGTCATCTTTCGCAGTGACCTACTATAGTATGACTTGCTATACTATGTCATCCTTCTCAGTGACCTACTATAGTATGACTTGCTATACTATGTCATCCTTCTCAGTGACCTACTATAGTATGACTTGCTATCCTATGTCTCTCAGTGACCTACTACAGTATAACTTGATATACTATGTCATCCTTCTCAGCGACCTACTATAGTATGACTTGCTATCCTATGTCATCCTTCTCAGTAATATACTATAGTATGACTTGCTATACTATGTCATCCTTGTCAGTGACCTACTGTAGTTTGACTTTCTATACTATGTCATCTTTCGCAGTGACCTACTATAGTATGACTTGCTATACTATGTCATCCTTCTCAATGACCTACTATAGTATGACTTGCTATACCATGTCATCTTTTGCAGGGACCTACTATAGTATGACTTGCTATACTATGTCATTCTTCTCAGTGACATACTATAGTATGACTTGCTAAACTATGTCATCCTAATCAGTATAGCAAGTCATACTATAGTAAGTCCCTCTGTCATCCTTATCAGTGACTTACTATAGTATGACTTGCTATACTCTCTCATCCTTCTTAGTGACCTACTATAGTATGACTTGCTATACTATGTCATCTTTTGCAGGGACCTACTATAGTATGACTTGCTATACTATGTCATCCTTCTCAGTGACCTACTATAGTATGACTTGCTATACTATGTCATTCTTCTCAGTGACATACTATAGTATGACTTGCTATACTATGTCATCCTTCTCAGTGACATACTATAGTATGACTTGCTATACTATGTCATCCTTCTCATTGACATACTATAGTATGACTTGCTATACTATGTCATCCTTCTCAGTGACATACTATAGTATGACTTTCTATACTATGTCATGCTTCTCAGTGACCTACTATAGTATGACTTCCTATACTATGTCTCTCAGTGACCTACTATAGCATGACTTCCTATACTATGTCATCCTTCTCAGTGACCTACTATAGTATGACTTGCTATACTATGTCATCCTTCTCAGTATAGCATACTATAGTAGGTCCCTATGTCAGTCGTCTCAGTGGCTTACTATAGTATGACTTGCTATACTATGTCATCCTTCTCAGTGACCTACTATAGCTTGACTTGCTATACTATGTCATCTTTCGCAGTGACCTACTATAGTATGACCTGCTAAACTGTGTCATCCTTCTCATTATAGCAAGTCATACTATAGTAGGTCACTATGTCACCTTTCTCAGTGACACACTATAGTATGACTTGCTATACTATGTCATCCTTCTCAGTGACATACTATAGTATGACTTGCTATAATATGTCATCCTTCTCAGTGACGTACTATAGTATGACTTGCTAAACTGTGTCATCCTTCTCAGTATAGCAAGTCATACTATAGTAGGTCCCTATGTCACCTTTCTCAGTGACTTACTATAGTATGACTTGCTATACTATGTCATCCTTCTCAGTGACCTACTGTAGTTTGACTTGCTATACTATGTCATCTTTCACAGTGACCTACTATATTATGACTTGCTATACTATGTCATCATTCTCAATGACCTACTATAGTATGACTTGCTATACTATGTCATCTTTTGCAGTGACCTACTATAGTATGACTTGCTATACTATGTCATCTTTCTCAGTATAGCAAGTCATACTATAGTAAGTCCCTATGTCATCCCTCTCAGTGACTTACTATAGTATGACTTGCTATACTCTGTCATCCTTTTCACTGACCTACTATAGTACGACTTGCTATACTATGTCATCCTTCTCATTGACTTACTATAGTATGACCTGCTATACTATGTCATCCTTCTCATTGACATACTATAGTATGACTTGCTATACTATGTCATCCTTCTCAGTGACCTACTATAGTATGACTTCCTATACTATGTCTCTCAGTGACCTACTATAGCATGACTTGCTATCCTATGTCATCCTTCTCAGTGACTTACTATAGTATGACTTGCTATACTATGTCATCTTTTGCAGTGACCTACTATAGTATGACTTGCTATACTATGTCATCCTTCTCATTATAGCAAGTCATACTATAGTAGGTGCCTTTGTCATCCTTATCAGTGACTTACTATAGTATGACTTGCTATACTATGTCATCCTTCTCAGTGACTTACTGTAGTATGACTTGCTATACTATGTCATCCTTCTCAGTGACATACTATAGTATGACTTGCTATACTATGTCATCCTTCTCAATGACCTACTACAGTATGACTTGCTATATGTCAAGCTTTTCAATGACATACCATAGTATTCCTTGTTCTACTGTGTCGTCCTTTAGTACAACTTGTTATAGTATGACATACTTCAGAATGAGCCACTACAACTTGACTTACTACAGTATGTTATACTTCAGGATGACCTACTATATTAAGACTTGCTATACTGTACTGCTTTATAATGACATACCATAGCATGACTTGCAACAGTATGTCATCCTGTACCGTGACCTACTATAGTATGACCCAGTCAGCTGTTCTACATTATTATAAATTGCTCACTAAAAGCTCCAATAAATAACACAAAACATTTTCTTCTTCATAGTAAATATTTTATTTCTTTTGAAGATATGTGGTCTTCATCACACCGTCCTCCTCCTCCTCCCACTCCGTGTGGACCCGTCTGTTCTCAATGAAAATAAGTAAATGTTATT
This sequence comes from Lutjanus erythropterus, assembly GCF_056507025.1. Lineage (NCBI taxonomy): Eukaryota > Metazoa > Chordata > Actinopteri > Lutjaniformes > Lutjanidae > Lutjanus > Lutjanus erythropterus. Next base: position 1,524,716 of record NC_139322.1, on the reverse strand, counting down.
TTCTGTTCACAAACGTTGCTAAAAGCAGTTCACTTATGATCCAGTGTCTGTACTGAGCTAGTTACAGTGTTCAAAACAACAGGAGCTGCTCTCTTCTTAAATATATCATTATTAAACCTTAATATTAATAACAATAATAATAATGTCACTTAAAAACTAGTTTCCCCAGATTTACAATAAAAAACACACAGCTGGGTTCAACTCACTTTACATTCAAACAGAAGATATTACTGAAATATTTAATTCTGTCATCAGCAGATAAATGTTGTGTGTCAGTGTCTATGTACATTTTCTTAAAATGACTAATGTGAATTGATGGCTGGTTATTCTCTCAGCAAACACACACACTTGCACACAGTTTAGCATCTTTTTTCTATGACACTGAACTCAGAGTGGCACTTTGTAGTCCTCCAACCAGGAAGTCTGTGATAGTCGATTCCCTCGGCACGTTTCCAAAATCTCTCTTCACAAAACCCAAAAATAAACCAGTTAATATTTTAACTGTAACTTTGTTGTATTTAACAAGATTGTTTCCAAAAATCAGCACCATTTTTGACCCAAACACTCAGAGTTTCCATCAGTAATCTGTTGCGGAAACTGATAATCACTGACTTCCAGGTTGATCCACAAAAAAGATAATTGCTGTATTCTGTTGTCTGTTTATAGCTGCATCACAAATCTATTATTTCAGTTCTCCTCCATCTTGAGGTCTACAGAAATGGCACCAAAGTTATTTAGAATAAATGGTTCAGATTCTCTGTGCAGAAAATAAGGAACAATCTGATTCTAAGAACCAGAATCATATACTTGTAGAGGAAAGAATCTGGATTAAATTGGTCCAAACTCGTCCTGTGGTCTGAGCCAGGGTGAAGTTGCAGGTTAAAAATAGTAAATTCGGCTAAACTGAACAAAACTGCAACCAGAAAATGTTAAAAATGTTGGCTCCTACTAAAACTATCAGCTAGCGTACCAAACTGATATTAGCTGCAGATGGATCAGTCTCACTGAAAACCATCACATCTGGACCTCTAACAGGACATTTTATCTACAATATTGAATATTTATCTTGTGTCTGACCAGAAATGTTTTGAAAAACTATTGCTTTTTCAAACAAAGTGTCTACATTGTACACACACATACACACACATGGAGGTCTTTTGTGCTTCACAGCAACATATTTAAATTAATCAAAAGATGAACCAAACTAAACTCAGCTGAGATGCTATCAACAACTCTCACTCTGTCCATCAGTGAGAGATCTCACTCCATCTGCATCAGCCACATTTTAAAAACTAAAAGCAAACAAAAACAGCTTTCTTGTGTTTTTAGTGAGAAACAGTTTTAAGTTTTTAATTCTAGTGTTTTTCTTCAGGATAACCACGTGAAAGATTTCTTCCTGTGGGACGGTCCATCAGTCCAGCTGTATGGTTTACAGATGTAGATCTGGTAGTGAGCAGTCAGTCCGTCTGATGATCAGCAGTCCGTCTTTATGTTTTGTAGATCTGGTGGTTTCCTCCTGCGGCGCTGGGAGGCAGCGCAGCCGTCGCTCCCGCCTGGACGTCAACGAATCCCATCCTCTGCCTCCTCTTCCTCTGCTCAGTCATCTGCAGGGACACAGGACAGACAGTAAGTCCACAGTCGTGAACGAAATCATGATAATTTCAGTGGTTATATACTAAGAGGAATATATGAATGTTTTTCAGCTAAATGCACTGCAGCTTATCAAAACACAAGTAAATGAAGAAAACATCACAATTCAGTTAAGATACAAAATACAAGCAAATTAATTGATGTATATAGAAATTTACTCTTCAGCTTTTCCATTTTTTTCAAACAAAAATGCCAAAAATATGGTCACATGTTCACAAATGTGGCATTTTGCTACTTTCCTAGACCTCATACAAAAAGAGAATATTGTTTGAGCCTTGGGACGTTTTTAACTGTTTTCTGTTGTTTTAGAGATCAAACGATTAATCAGTTAATCAAGAAAACAATCAGCAGATTAATAAATAATGAAAGTAATACTGATGTGCAGCATAAAGAAACACACTGCAAATACACAAACAGTCATTTTATGAAACTTTTAATTGTACTGAAAACATGCTCATGTAAAAGGCTCACACTGGGTTTCATAATGTTAAAGTAGAAATAGATCCTGTTAGCTATTAATTACAATATTGTCAGCAGATGTTTGATTTACGTAATCAGTTCTACTTTTGTTTTGTTCTTTACGACCGGCAACATATTTGTATTTATTGTGTTTTGTGTCTTCTATGTTTTCTTTATTCACTTTAATGATATTTTGATTTTAATGAAGTTGCAGTGTGTTCAGCATATAAGTAAGGTATTAAGAGAATAGTTTACCAAAGCTATTACTGACACTAGTATCGAAAAATATGCTTTGATACTGCCAGGCTGACAGATGTCCCATGAGCTTGAAAGTAAATTTGTCAGACAGTCCATTATCCAAAAATAAGCATACATGAGTTTTTTTTGTCCTTAAATGGCCAGTTTGGATTTCTTGAAGTGTTGTTGTATGAGGTACTTGAAGAAACAGCAGGAGTACCAGTGTAGGAAGCTAATCACTGTACTGCTGTAGACAGGGTCAGTAGCAACATGTATTCTAGTCAGTTCAGTTCAGAATATTTTCATCACTTGACCTTTTTGATGTGAACCACTGTTATGGAAGACAAATATCGCCCTGCATTTCATTTTATCTCACAGAACACGAGTTGTTGGTCTACCACTGCCTCAGTCTGTTTGTGTGACTTCTGTTTTAAAGAGTTACTTTAGATTCACCAAAGTTGACATTTGGCTTATATAATGCTGGTTTCCCATCAGAAAGGTCTCTTCTAAATTTAGCCTACAATTAAAGTGATTTTATTTAATATTTTTAAAACACATGTTGCTGCTGACTCTGTCCACAGCACGACATCACTTAGCTTCCTACACCAGGACTCCTGCTGCTTCTCCAAACTGGGGGCGTGTCAACTGCCATCTACTGTAGGTAAAACACTGACTACACTTCAAATAACCTGAACTCTCTCTTTAATACCACAGTGTATTTGGCATGCAGATGTCAGGTGACCATCAACATCATGGTTACAGTAGCAGACAGATGGGTTAACCTTTAACGCATGTGTGTTAATACCTGCTCTTTCAGCTCTGTCAGCTGAGTGGTCAGGGTCGTCACCACCTTCATTGTCGCTGCCAGTTTGTCCTGTAACATCCTCATCTCGTTCTGCTCCCCATCGCCATCGGTTACCACCAGAGACATCGCCTGCATCCGTGGAAACCAGTCTAAGTTGTTGTTCTGAAACAGAAAAAGAAGTTTTCCATGTTTAGATGTGTGTCTGTGACACCGGATGACGTCCGTGTGCTTTGGTATTTCCTGTTTCTAACTGATCGATGTGTGTTGAAGTTTCCTACCTTGATCATGTGAGCTACGTAGCTCTCAGGTCCAGTGTAGTCTGTCTTGTTCTTCTCACGCACCAGGACAATAAAGTACAGGTAGTTCCAGATGTTGTGCTCCAGTTTGATGTGCTCCTCGAACGACACCGTCTTATTGTCAAACTTGTCTCTCTCCAGACCTGCAACACCAACACAACAACTGCTGCTCAGATATTCTGCACAGAGTTTAAAAATCTGTCGTCACTCAGACACCCACCACAGATGAAACACGTGGTTTTCAGGATCTCCTCTTTCTTCTGTTTCTCACTCCTCAGGTCGGCAAACGTGTCGATGATGACGCCAAAGATCAAGTTGAGGACGATGATGATGACGATGAAGTAGAACAACAGGTCGTACACCACCCGGGCTGGAAACAGCGGCTCCTGCACACACACAGACACACAGAGTTTCCTACTGTAAGTAAAAAAATTAAAACCACCATGTGAAGGTACTCTTACAGAAAATATACTCAAAGGACCAGGAGTAAAAGTACTTATTATGTATTAGTGTGTTACCACTGATTCATTAGTGTTTCAGCAGCATTTTAATGTTGTTGTTATAAGCTGATCATAAGAGGTATTATTCTTTAGAAAGGGTTTACTGTTACTGAATAAGTTCATAATACATTATAGATCAGTTATAAACCATTCATTAGCACGACTTTAAAGTTGTGTCTCTATCTATGGCTGATTTTTGTGTTTTTAATGCGTCAGTTCTTAAGCCTCCAATAAACTAAACTAAAAATCCTGAACCAAAATTTAACCCATTGTTAGTATTCAACCTTCAAGTTGCTCTTTAATTACTCTGCAGCCAGAGATTATTTTTACAATCAACTCAAAATTTGTTCATATTAAAGGCTTATAACTGATCTATAAAGCATTACTAACTTGCTTATTAACCACTAATAAAGCTGTTTTTTTTTTTATCTGGGGCTGTAGGAGGTACTTCTCCACAGTCAGTGTGTTACCTACAGTAGATGTTGGTCGACTTTCCCCCAGTTTGAAGAAGCAGCAGGTAACACATTGACTAAGGAGAAATACCTCTTACAACCACACTTAAAAAACCCTGAACTATCCCTTTAAGTACCAAGTATTTTGTTCCTTTGCATCACTGTAGTCTGTGGAGAGAGATGTGTATTATGGAGTGTGTTTAGGTAGAAAGCGTTCCTTACGTTCTTGGATGGTTTGCGGAGAACGTCTCCGACTCCTCCTCCGTTCCTCAGTCCGTGATTCAGCACAGTGACGATGCACATCAACAGAGTGTCGCACGCTCGCTCCGAGTTCTCCGACTCTTCTAAAACACACAAACAGTCATGATGTGAGGCGTCGACGTCACTGTGGATGTTAACAGTCTCAGTCCTGCAGTGAACGAATGCTCTCCTGACTGACGGACGCTCACCTTCCTGTTCAGTGACGGAGGTGGTCTCGACGGTGCAGCTGACCCCGTCTGCAGAACATGACTTGAGGAAATCCTGAGAGGCTTCAGACTGCTGAGGAGCTGAAGAACCGAACACACACACACACACACACTGTTAGTGACAGAGACTCACCAGTACAACCAGTACATACACACCCTGACTGGAGTTCATAGCAGCGTACTCAAACTTCAGCAGTGAGTAGAAGTTCAGTGTCTTAAATTACAACAACTTCTACATTAACCCATTAATATTCACAGTAGAATTTTATTTCCTTTTTCCTTATTAGTCACAGGGATCATAATAACCTGTATTTCCACTAATGTTTCATGAAAAATGATAAAAGAGTAACGCCGTGTGACTTGTGTCTCCACAGCGCTCGGTGCTGGAGAAACATCCGCCTCCACACATGAACATTCTGCTGTAGAGGAAAAAATACCATTTGGATTTCTTTAAACCAATCACAGATGTCATACTATCACTCCTGGTGTTACTTTACCGTCTTCAGCATGAAGGCTGCAGCTCAGAATCAGCATGAGGGTGAGAAGGTAGTGAGTCAGACTTCTGATAATTAAATCATGTTGGGAGTGACGCGCTCTTTAGGTTTTAAAACTCAGCTGAGACCTGGTTCAGGTATTTCCTGCAGCATCAATCATTTTTTGTGATCTGAAACTAGAAAGCATTAATCCTGGTCACATTTTATTAAATATTGGCTGATAACGATTGGCAGAATTTACCAACCAGGGCTTTTGTTCCTTCTAGAACTAGTTTTCATTTCCTGTTTGAACTTGTTAACAGTAACTGGTTTACAGCCGTTTAACTGATGAATGAGTCTGGTTTTTGAAGGCAATAAAGATGAAATTCTGCACTGAAACTAAACTCAGCTGGGTTTTTATTTTCCCATCAGTTCTGTAGGTTTGAGAGCTTCACTGAAGACGTGTGGAGACGCCAAATGACATCAGTCCACAGACCCTCAGACAGCTCTAACATCCAGCTCAAAGCTGGGAAAGTAGAAATAAAGCAAACAAGCTAAAAGTTTTTGTTCTGCAAGGGTTTAAATTCAAATCAAAGTGTTTTGATAGAAGTTACAGTTAGGTCAGGGTCCCTGTGCTGGTTCAGGGTTTCCAGGATTCATGGATCGTCTTGTTATCTCTCTCCTTCTGCTAATAAAAGTATGAAATTCTCTCTCTCTAAAACATCTAGTGGGTCAGTTTTGAGGACTGTGATGTTACCTGCAGCGATCTGCGGCAGCGGGTCGACCTCCATGATGAAGTCCTCCTTCAGGCAGAGGAAGCCAACAATTGAGAAGAGGTAGACGAGGATGAGAGCGAGCAGCGCCGTCAGCAGGATGGAGCGACCGTTTCGAGTGACGCTCTTTATCACGTTAAATAGAGTCTCCTCCCGGTAGATCAGGTCAAACAGCTGCAGACAGACAGACAGAAAGGTTACTTCAGAAGAGGAACTGAAGTTTTCCTCTTCTGAATTGACTAGTGTGTGTGTGTGTGTGTGTTTTTACCAGGATGCTGTAGAAGAGCTCGTGGACGAACAGTCCCAGTGTGGAGGTGAGGACATACGCAAGATGGTACAGGAACTCCACATCCATCACCATGGCTTTGTATCCCATAATAAACGTCCCGTTGTTCCCCACGAAGCTGACGACAAACACCACCTTATTGATCAGCTGCAGGGAGAAACATATTGTAATAGTGTGTATCTATTTTAGTTGTATTTCCCATTTTTATTTCTTCTTTTTAATAAAAAATGTAATGCACTTTGAGCTGAACTGCTGCATGTTTTGTATGAAAGGTGCTATATAAATAAAGTTTATTATTAATATCATTATTAACACCTGAGAAAACTTGTTTAAAAGGTTAGTTTGGTACTGAATCAAACTAAGAGACTGAGGCAGCAGCAGACCAGAAAAAAATATGGCTGAAGTTTAAAGATACCAAAATGACTCTTAATAGGTGTGTGACTGTGGCTCATGTGCCCAGGTGGTAGCTGGGTAACGTAGTGTTACGTACATTGAGCGACCCCAGCAGGATGAGTGTGTTGCCGATGCCCAGGTGGTAGATGGATCTGAGGATGAGAGCGACGGTGAGCGGCTGGAGGCCGTAACGCTGAGAGAACAGACCCAAGACGGAAAGACCGGTCAGGATCCAGAACAGCATCAGCAACAGGGAGTCATCAATCGCTCCGACTGAGAGGAGGAGGAGGAGGAGGAGGAGGAGGAGGAGGGAGAGAGAAGAAGAAGAAGAGAGACAAAGTTACTCTGAGTGCTGATAAATACAAAAAAATGCAGTGCAATAAATAATACCAGTATTAGTACATGTGGTTCTAATGTTGTGTTCCAGACACGTCAGAACCCAAATATTTCCAGCCTCCCAGTAGAAACAGAACAGGAGAAACTTCTGCAGCTGTCTGTCATCACGTCACAATGGTAACACGTAAAATAATACTACAGTAAATCCTGTTCTGCAGTTACATTGATGAATGTGAGTCAGAATATGATCTTCAGTGTAGTAAAATAAATTGTATAATGGCATATTGTCACCTCATGTCATTTTTCTTTCTGTGTCATTTATACAAGAAGGTTCTGCACACCTGCAAATAAAACTCATCAGTCCTTCATGGTCAGCCATGTTTCTTTGAACACTTTGACGTAGTGCACCTGAAATGCTTTGAGAAATTTTAACTGGGAAACAGAACTAGTAGTTGTACTTTGGGTATCTGTAGTGTTGGTACTGCAGTGTTAATGTTATTTGCAGTAGTCCTAACAGTACTTGCAGTAGTACCTTGTCCTGAGCCGTAGGGGTAGAAGAAGGCGATGATGAGGTTGATGAAGACGGCGAGGTTGAAGGAGATGGTTCCCCACAGAGACATCCTCCTAGAGAACCAATACAACACCGGCATACCTGCAACACACACACACACACAGTTTGCAAATACTCTGTTACAAGTAAATGTACAAAAGTACTAACATATACTAAAGTACCAATGCAGAATGGCCCATTTCAGATTAATATATATCATAGTGTGAGATTAGAGTGACTGATGAATTCATGTGTTCATCACTTTCATGTTACAGTTGGTGAAGGAGCTAATTTTAATGATTTCATGTACAGATAAGGATCAGTAAAGTTTTATCTCAATCTGTAACAAATGATCTTGTGATATTTGTTGATCATATTTTATAATAACCTGAATTCAAAAAGTAACCAGTGACTAAAATAATCAAATGCAGTAGCAGAAAATAATTACAGTACTTTAGTAAATGTATTTAGTTGCCACTTGTGTTTAAACTAATGTTAGTGTGTGAATGAAGCGTGTGTGTGTGTGTGTTCTCACTCCTCAGCTTCTTCTGCCACTCCATCTCTCCGTGCAGGAAGGAGGTCTGTTCGAAGAAGTGTGTGACCTTTGACCCCTGCTCGTCCTGCTCCGTGGTGTTGAACACTCTGAACTTTGACTCATCGGTCAGAAACTCACAGATGGGATGAACAGGAAACACAATCTGCTCCATGCTGCGGTCTTCACGCACAATCTACACACACACACACACACACACACACACACACACACACACAGACAGAGATATATGACATTATAACAGCTGTCTGTCACCTGGACGAGGTGCAGTATGGAGTCACACGGAGCCAGTATTTATAATAAGAGCAGCAGTGGTGGTTATAGGATCTCTGCATCAAAAATTGTTTTATTCTACTATAATTTTAAATATTTGAATATTAGTTTCTAGCTGTTCTGTGTGTGCAGCATTTCATTATATGATAATAAAAGTGTTTATGAACTGTGACTCCTCCAGCAGGAACTGTATTAATGTTCTCACCTTCCACTAAACAGGTTATGTTTTCAGCTCACTGTGTTTGAGTTTCATCAAACTTGATCTGAACTACGAGGCAGATACACAAATTATTTTTCACTTCCGTTAACATCGAGCGATAGGTCAGCTGGGATAATGAGGCTTCAGCTAACTGCAGAATATTTATCCTCATTGTAATATGGAATAAATAGAAATATTAGCCTTAGTAAAGGTCTGTGCTCTCCCAGCGCCCATCTAGTTATTTGTTGTAATTTTATTTGAGCCTTCAGTTGGACACAGCTCTTCAGTTTTATCACTATTCAAGGTCCAGTGTGTCACATTTCTAGGGATCTATTGGCAGAATATGACTGAAATGGAATGTAATATTCATAAGTATGTTTATAATCACCTGAAAATAGACGTTTATGTTTTCAGATGAACCTCCATGTTTCTACAGTAGCCACAAACACTGACTCTATAGTGACAGTAAAGTTGAACTGAAGTAGTATTAGCAGTAGCAGTAGTCGTAGTACTGTAGTACCTCTATCTGTGAGGTGAGCAGGTCGTAGTACTCCAGAGGATCCTGCTCCACTACAGCAGCTGGAGCTGAAGACTTCAACATCTGGGACAGAGGACGGTTGTTCAGGTTCAGCTGGAGACACAAAGACACAAACATGTTAGAGATGGATAGAGGGATGGATGGATGGATGGATGGATGGATGGAGGGATGGATGTGTGGATGGAGGGATGGATGGATGGATGGATGGATGGATGGATGGATGTGTGGATGGAGGGATGGATGTGTGGATGGATGGACTGATGATGGATGATGGATGGTTACCATGGAGGAGATCCCCTCCTCTCCCTCTTTGCTCTTCTTCAGTGGTTTCAGGAGGTTCTGCAGGACCTTGTTGTGTCGGGCCAGCTGCACATAAACAAACAAACAAACAGAAAAGTTACTGACAGAACTTCAAACACTGACAGAGGAGGGCGGGACTTCTGTCAGCCAATAGCAGAGCACAGAAGGATCCTTGCAGCCAATAAGGACTCACCTGCTGAGCCAGGATGTAGATGTTGTGTCCCACCTCACGGGGAGAGACTTCCACCCCCTCATACTCACTCTCCTGATGGTAGGCCTTCTTTATGACCTCCACCTGCACACACACACACACACACACACGCACGCACGCACGCACGCACGCACGCACGCACGCACGCACGCACACACACACGTTATCTTCTAACACAGATTATCACCAGCTGATTTAATCAGACTCTGAGGTAAAGAATCGTCTCTGACCAGCTCTCGTGGTCGCAGGTTGAACAGGATCCTCTCTGCGTTCTCGCTGTCATGACGACTCTCCATCAAAGCCAGCAGCAGCTTAGAGGCGTTGTCCTGGTAACCAGGAAGAAAACAGCCACAGTCAATCAACAGGTGAGACCCTGACAGGTGGATTCAGTGCAACAATGCGACCCCTGAGGACCACGGGCTCAAACAACAACAACAACAACAACAACAACAACAACAACAACAACAAAAGCCAGATTAAAATGTTGTTGAGACTTGAGTTTCTGCCTGAAACTGATTATGTGATTTTTATTTTGAAGTAGAGAGTAATGCAGTACAGTAATTATCAGTAACTAAGATAAAGTACAGCTGAGTAAATGAACATTTGAAAACCTGTATGTCATTTGTTTCTCCTTTAGCTGATTGTGTCATATTCAGAGTGACGTTCATTAATATTCACTGTCCCTGAGAAATCAGTGACACACACAGGTGGAATTTGCTTCAAAATAACTTTAATATAACCTGAATATGGCCGAGACAGTTTGAGGATTTAATTGCTTTTTATATTGACTGTAACAGTTATCGTTTTATTATTGCTGCCTCTGAGGGAGAACATTATTAGATACAGACGTCCAATGAGAGGAGAGAAAACTGAAGTCATCAAAGAAAACTCAATGTGTTTTCCAAGGATTTAAATAAATGAATGAAAAAATTAATAAAAGTACAAAAATACTCTGCTCTTGTGAGCGGTGTCATCCTGGTGATGTCAATACAATTTTCACTGTTTATTTTGTCTACAAACGTGTGCATCACATGAAAAAAAAACAGACGACACGCCGAATCTCTAGATGAAGCGTCAGATACACCCCCTCAGAGACTGTGACCGGACAGGTAGAACAGCGTACCTTCAGCTGGAGAACCATCTCCATCCGATACCGACACAGAGGACTGATGTCATTCAGGATCAGAGCTGTGATGATGTCGATGCCGTTGGACTCGTGGGTCACTATACACGTCTGTAACACACACACACATTAACGATGAGTCAACGTGCCTCAGTAACCGGTGACAGGTTCTCCTCTCCTGGCTGTACGTTCCTGTGACGTCTCAGCGTACCTGGTTCTCCTGACAGGGACCCTGGCAGTACTCTGTGAGCGTCTCCAGCGTCTGAGTGATCAGGTGGACGTTTGATTCGTTGATGTAGAGGCCCAGCAGGCCCAGGCCTCCGGTGGTGCTTCCACACATGATGTCCAGGAACTGAAGCGTCTCACACACCAGGTTATAGTTGGTCTTATTGTTCTGACAACGCAGAAAGTTCTGCAAACACACGCAGAGAGAACATCTAAAAGGCTCCGTGTCTGTGTCATGTCTGTTCTCGTAAAATTAAAGTGCAATAAAAGTTTTATTTTGTCAGCAAAAACTGTTTCTTGACTTAGAACCTTACCTGCAGGTCCTGGTTGTGGTTCTCACAGAGCAGCTGGAGGAACCTCAGGATCGGCTTCATGATGGTAACAGCCGGCCCCATCTCCGTCTCCACCTCCCTCTGCTCTGCTGCCGGCTGAACCGGCAAGGCGGAGGCACCTGTTACCGGGGCGATGGACTGACCCTGGACCAACAACGGGTGACCTCCTGCACCAGGAAGTACTAATGTTGTAGAACCGCCTTTACAAAGAGGAAAAAAAACAGAAGAGTTTATCTCTTAATCACAGCGAAGGTTGAAGACGGCGATCTGAAACCTGCAGCTCTTCACTCGCTCTCCAGTGGCTTTGGCAAAAAATGATATGGAAATTAATTACAGATTTTTGTAACATTTTAATTGTCATTTATTATTATTTCAGGTCTACACTGTAAAAACAAAAAAGTTGAGAAAGCTCAAACAGATAATACATTTTTGAATTTTTAACCCGACTCAATTTTCTTTTCTTCTTTGGATAAACTCAAATCTTTTTTAGAAACCGCAAAAAAGTTGTATTTAAAAAAATCATTGCGTAAATTCTTTGAAGTTAAAATGTGTGATGATTAACATTTGTATATTTTCAATTCAAAATTTCAGTCACCAAAATAATGACAGATCAGGTTCATATCTCACTGTGGCCAGTTTTTTTATTTTTATTTTTTTTATTTTTGAGTTTCTAAAACTCAAAGATTTAAGTTTATCTAAAGAAGTAAAGTAAATTATCTCAACTAAAGATTATAGGTTGATAAAACTTTTTAAAAATATATTTCAAAAAAATCCCAGCATTTTAAAGTGCTGTGCTTGCAATTTTTTTTATGTAGTTATCTTGAGATCATGAGTTCATGAATTTGTTGTAAGTAAATAACTTGTGATTGAGATAAGGCATGAAAAAAATGAATTGCAAGGCTCTGTACAGTGAGGAAGGTGTCAAAAGCAAATCTAAGTCCAAGTTCTAATAAAACAGTGAAAAGTGCAGTTTTCTCAGGCAGGTTTGAAATGTTTTTGAATGTTCTCACCGTTCTCCAGCTCCTTCTCGTTGGCCTTGTGTGACATCTCTCCAACATTAACAGAAACTGTAGCTTTTATGTCCGTCTGAGCCTCTTTCATCCGGTCATGAAGAACCTTAAAGAACTTCTCAGACTTGTTGTCGCCCATCATCAGTTTGTAGAAGGAGTTCTGCAGGAGAACAACACGACGTTCACTGTCAGGTTTACTGAACTGGTTGATTCCAGTTACAACAGATCAGACAGCGTGTGTGTGTGTGTGTGTGTGTGTGTGTGTGTGTGTGTGACCTGTATCTCAGTGTTTCCTCCCTCCAGCAGACAGATGGCCAGCTGGATGCTCTCCTGGAAGATCTTGTCATTCTTGGTGCTCATCACCAGATCAGTGAACAGCTTCGTTCCTCCTTCTCTGTCCAGACGACACTGAACTGCCGCCACCGCCGTCCAGTCGCGCTCCTGCTCCCCACCTGACACACACACACACACACACACACACAAAGTACGCATTGATACAACAAGACTAAAACACGATTGACGAGAGATATAACAAGTTAGTGTGTGAACTTCAGAACCTCAGGAGTTCAATTAATCCAGAGAAGAAACAATAATGAATTTTTGGTCCTCCAGTAAACTCTTATCCACCAGTTACTGTGCAGAACACAGATTATTTCTGTGGAAAGTTACAACACATTTACTTTCTTATTATCAAACATCCAGACAAAGTTCTGCAGGTTGGAATCAGTGCAGGATGCAGTTTTCTCTCTGTTCACTTTAAAGCTTGAAGCTGTTGCATATCTGCTCAAAGACTGTGGGTCAAACACGAGTCAAGTCTTCAAACTGTATAATATGAGGATGTCGTCTCACTGGTAATACTGTATTTCCTCAAAACAAACAAACTAACAAACAAACAAACAAGGGTTTCAAATAAGTGACGAGTTGGTCGCCATGAAGAAATAAAGGCTGGTCCCCCAAATGCAAATCTTATGTCAATAAGATTCATGTACATTTCCAATCACTTTAATAAATTCAACAATATAATCTTAACATTTACAACACTGTTGTTTTTCATCACTCCTCTAAGCAGCAGTGTTGCACTCAGCACCTTTTTTGAGAAATGCTCCAGCGTCTTTGTGCTCTCAGCAGTTTTAGTTGAAAATCTGAACTTTTCAGAAATGATGCTGGTCTTGCCACCATTCCTGTTTTTCAGGCAACCAATAATATATATGATGGGACCCGTTTGTGTTCCTCTGTGATGGGTGTCTCCACTGTATGCATACTAAGGACGTATGTATTGAATCGACTACACGATTGAAAGTCGCCACCCTCGCTAGTCAGCACCAGAAATACTAGTCATTTACTGAGTTATCACGTTTTGTAGTTTGATGTGTAACGTCTGTGTTGCACAGTGCAAAGTGATTTAAAACATGATTTGTTGACTGTTGACTGTGATTAACGGCTTCAAACGGCTCCAGTTTATCTTTACCAATTAATAAATTAAAGCTTTCTGAGTGTTTATTTACTGTTAAACCACTTTAAATTAAAATGTGTGTTTAATTGACAGTGAAATTAGTCGCCAGGAACATCTCTAATGATACTACTTGCAGCAGTATGTACATTTTACAGGCAGCTGCAGTACTACAAGTAAAAAGCAAAAGTATGTGAGCTGGAATGCAGGTTGACTGTAGCTGGTGAGTCCTGCACCCTGTTCATTATTTATGTGTGTTGTTATGTATGAAAGATAACAGATAACAAAAAGAAATCAGATGAAGTATACAGGGTTCAGGTATTCACACATGATATTTACATTCCTCCCTGTTAAAGTTGAGTCAGTCACTGATCTACATTCATGAGAGATGATCCTCACCGTCTGATCAGCTGATCTTCAGTTTCATCAAACCAACACATTTGAACCAAACAGACAAAAGCAGCTTCTGAGTGTGATCTGTCCACCTGTGTTTCCTTCTTCTACTTCTTCTTCTTCTTCTGCTTTCTCTCTCTACAATGTTGCATGACTGCCCCCTTCAGGTTTTATTCTTTCTCAGTTTCAATTCATTTTAAATCTGTTTCTTCCAGTCTAGTGAACCTTTAAATAACCATAAATAACCTCCTCCTCCCTTCAATACCTTCTCTACAGTCTAATAAACTTTTAATGTTGTTGTCTGCCCTCTGTATTTTCTGTAATTGTATCCACTTTTGCTTCCACTTCCTGTCTGTGATGTCACTTCCCTTCAGCAGACAGACAGGACGTCCGTCAGTGTGATGCCTGACACCTGTTTCATGTGTTTCACACTATCTTTGGTGATGTTCTGTCTCTCTGTCTCCTCTGAGTCTGAGAGTCTGAGAGTCTTTTTAAAAATGAAGTTTAAAAATGTCTGCTGAGTGTGAGGCAGCGTACTTGCAGCTCCGAACTCGGCCAGGTCGTTCTTCGGGTTGTTCTTCTTGTTTGGAAACAAGTAGTTCTGCAGCAGAACCTTCCGCAGTGACATTCCCTGAAACAACATGAGGCAGGAAGTCACTGAACCCTCCTTAACATTATGATGAAAAACATCTAAAAGCCTCTATATGATGTGATGTCTGATTATTATTATACCATATTTCTCTTACAGAACAATGAGACAGAAAATATGTGCAGTCTGTGCAAATTCAAATTTCTTTTAATGCTCCTGTTACCAGACTGAAGTCTGTGTGCAGAAAACAATTTAAGACTCAAATTCTGCCAGATATTACAGTTATGTCTCTTCTCCATACATCCCTCTCTTTACCTCTGCTGAGTATTTAACAGTTTAAAGTGGATTTTATATACAGGCTGTATAGGAATGGATGTATGGAACAGAAATAAAATCATATAAGAGTATGTGGTGGTTGGGTGCAGGTACGTAGCTGGAAGTTGAACATGTGAAGAGGTTAGAGTGTAAAAAGTTTGTGAAACACATTTAATGTAAGAGAAAAAGGCACTGTGCCTTTAAAGTAAAATTCCTACATATAGCTAATTTAAAAATGTATAAAGGTAAAAGTCCATTTTAATTTGTTAGTCACTTAATTAATTATTTGGTAAATTAATTGTTGAACAGACCTTGTCATCAAAGTCCAGAGTCCTGATCAGCATCTCCTGCAGAGTTCTCAGGACTTTAATACACAACTTCTCCTCTGAGGACATCAGAGCCTTCGTGTGCTGGATCAGCCTGAACACACACACACACACACACACACACACACACATTATTCCCATCATGCCTCTGTCAGTGTGTCAGTAGATGATTTTGGACTCTGAGGACGTGGACCTACTTGGAGATGAATCCTCCAGACTCGCAGCGCTGTCGGGCGTCGGTTCCCTCTGGAAACAGCAGCTCCGGCTGGTGGAGGACGTCCACCAACACCGAGAGCTCAGCGTTCACCAGCGGCTTCAGACGCTCCTCCAGAGTGTTGATGATGTCCTGACCAACACACACACACACACACACACACACACACACACACACACACACACACACACACACACATTATTGATTCATATAGCTTTAGAAAGCTTTGGGTTTTTTTAATGGCTATTTAATTGTTTCAAGGAAGAAATCTTCTATCAGAGTGTTTGTTTCTGTCTAATTTTTTATTTTCTGTTATCTGTCATATACTGTTTGTCAGCCCAGACACTCTTAAGAGATTCTTTATCTAAATGCTATTAAATAAAATTATGTTATGGTTCATTTTTGATCATTTCCTCTTGACTCACTTTCATGTGCAGTAAAAAACCTGCAAGCATCTTTCATCAGTAAGGTTGTGTACTTTTGTGCGTTTCTAGGTTTGTTTTCACGCTCACCTGCAGCTTCTCGATGATGTTCTTGTAGTCCCAGGGGTTGCTGGGAGTGATGGGTCTGGAGGAGCGGGACGAGGACTTGTAGTTGGGGTTGGAGCGGGACAGAGAGTTGAGGGCAGACGTGGACAACATGGAGCTGATCTGAGCCTCCAGGTCCAGAGGAAGAGAGATGGATCGACTCTTAGCTGAAGAGGAAACAGAAACACGTGGTCATCAGGGACAAACAGAGAGATGGATCTGTTTGTGTGATGAGAAACTCCTTCAGCACATATTAAATTTATGTTGGTGGAGGAAGTATTCAGTTCCAAAATATGAAAAACTTCCATCTTCTCTCTTTTTTCTTGCTCTGAAAATGTGTGTTCCTACACACCAGTCAGATTTTCCTCCACTTATGATGTCACAAAGGGCTTAGTCCCGCCCACTGAGCATGTAGTGAATCACAGTGGGCGGTGCATGCTCCTCCTCTAAGCTGGGAGCTGACCAATCACAGCAGACCCAGGGGAGAATAAAGGTGCTGCAAAAATGGCCAGTATGAGAAAAATAATGTGTTTTATGAACATTGAAGTCTGTAAATGTATTTTACTCCAAAACAAAAATATGAACCCAGAAATGAGCAACAACACGTCTCCTTTAAGGTATCTGGAGTCAGGCCTGTGTGTGTGTGTGTGTGTGTGTGTGTGTGCTACCAGTCATGGCGAGGGTCTTGATGCAGGTCTCCACCTGTCCTCGGTGCTGCTGCTGCAGCCAGGGACAGTCCAACAGTCGGACAGACGACTGAAGCAGCTGAGTCATGATGGTGTGATGAGTCTGAAAAGAAGCTTCTACAGGTGACCTACTGGTACTCTGATGCACTTTGACCTACACTGCATTTGTTTTTCATTTTATTACAGAACAAATACAGAAATTAGTAAAGATGGTCACCATGATGGCTCATAAACCCCGCCCCCTCCATGTTAGCAGATGGCACATGGACCAAACTAAAAATTAAGTACACGTCAAATAAATGTTCCCCAAAGATGGTTTCTGTCATTTTCGGTAGCTGATGTTTGTCCAAGTGTTCATTTTTCTCATCAGTTTGGTTTTAATCAGTTATTTGATGATATAAAAAGGAGGTTTTACATCATGATTGACAGCTGCTCATCATTGGGTTCGACAGCTCCAACCCTGATCTCTACTGTACACACTCTGGCTCTCAATGACGTCACCAACATTTTATTTATGGTAAATGTGTAAAATTTTACAAAAGTACAGTAAACAGTGCACAACATAGGCTGGTTTTTTTGTTGCCCGTGGAGAAAGTCCCCAGTTGGGATAAACTTAATAAACTTTAGGAAGTGCTGTCTGCAACAAATTCTTAATATTTGGACATTGTTATAAATTCAGCAAATATTCTACATGAAGTTATTTCTCTCTTTGTGTAAAAAACATCGTGTCTGTTTGTCCCAGCATGTTGGACTGCAGGTTAGAATCAACAGTACATTTGGTCTTTGCAAACAGAAATGATGTATCTGTGTTTATTCGCAGGTGACATCCAGAGATGAACACTTTCGATCAGATCATCCAAGATGCATGTTAATATCAGGTGTAAACAGGCTCTGAGTGCAACAGACAAACCAAAGTGCATCATGGGACTGACCTGCAGAGAGGTGCTGTTTTCAGAGAACGGGGAGCTGAAGAAGGCGTTGATGGTGTCGAAGACCACGTTGATGATGTATTTCTCCAAGATGGGATCAGAGAGACGCTTCTCTCGTTTATTACAAACCTGCAGAGGAGACACTGAGTTCTGAGTTTCTGAGGCGACACAGTTCTTTGTTCCATCAGTAACTGTTACGGTTCTGTTACCCTCGCCATGTCCACTGTGAAGTCTTCAAACAGCTTCCAGATGTGGTTTGACGTGTAGATTTCCTTCATCTCCACCTCTGTGTCCACGTAACAGTGATTCACAAAGTTCACATAGGCCACTTTCACCTGGTAGGTCAGCACAGAGACAAGACATTTTCATTTTCACTGAATAAAACTATTAAACTCATGATGATGTCACATTTGTTTGGGCTCTGAACCAAACAAACATCTGGAGAGCAAGATTTGTGCATCAGAACGTCTCTGCAGCTCTACAGTACCTCATTATATAATGACATAATGCTGCTTTATCACATTTAAATTGGATCTTACACTTTGGTCATACTGTGATTTCAATAATACTTTAGTTAATTGTGCAGCACCAAACAGAAAAATTGTGATTTTGCAGTTATGAATACATCTGTATACAGATAAGTATGAAATATCTATTAAATGAAAAATGCAGACTTTCAGTTAAAAAAAAAAGAATATGACACACACACACACACACACACACACACACACGCGCAGTACCTCAGTGATGCAGTCCTCGTGCGTCACCACTCGGACGACGTCCTCCAGAGGCAGCAGTGACGTACATTTGATCTCAGTGTAAACGTTTTTCCCCTCGGCGCAGGCTGCTAACAGCTCCACCAGAGAGATGTGATACCTGCAGAGGAGAGGAGGAGATTCTCAACATAAGAGAGAACAAACTGAAACCTGACTACAACCTGTACAATGATCCAAAACTAGTTTTAAAACTTTTTCTTTAAAACTTAAAGAGACGTGAGCTGATCTGTTAATGTAGATAGAGAGTGAGAGTCGCTGTGATGGAGCCAGAGAGAAACGTTACCGTGGACTTTAAGAGTAATGGTGGTAACTAAGTACATTTATTTTTGAATGAGGGCTAGAACTTGAAAAGTTGCTAGAGAAGTTGAGCCTGAAAAGTCCCAAACCCGACAAACTTCTCTCCGAACCTGACCTGCACCCGTCCCTCATTAGCATATTTCAGCCCAAACCTGATTACAGCCCGACGTTTTTCTTAACGAGCTTCCGTCTATGTACCAAACAGCAGGACTGGACAGTGACAGGGACAACACATGCAGGGACGTGGATTGCAACAACTAAACTGAGGAGAAAAATGATAATGAATAAATGAATGAATAAATAAATGACTAAATAATTAAAGTACAGCCCAAACCTGACGTGAGCCTGTGAATAACGTGAGAAATGTGAGGCCCGACCCGACCCAGATCCACTGGGTCCTGATGGGTTCAGCCACAGATCTCAAGCTCTAACAGAATGATATTGTTTATAAGGCGTATCGCCCGGTCCTAGCTGCATGTTTGTGATAAACTGAAGGAAGAACACTTCCTTTATGTGTTGAGAAAATTCTCCTCCTTCTTCTGATAAATAAACCCAGAAATCAGCAGGAAAATGAATAATCACAAACCTGAAACCAGGCTGGTTTTCAGACTTTGTAGAGACAAGTGGTTCTCACAGGACGGCCACGATGTTACAGACATATGATGATCTTATAGACCATGATGCTTTGCTGTACATTGAACTCACCAACAGTGCATTAAGTAGTTCAACCTTAAACATCTACAGCAGTAAAATCCAAGATGCACATTAATGCAGCAGAAATATTTTATATATTTTACTGCAACATAAATACTTTTACTTTCATATTTGAGGTACATTTTACTGATAACTGACTCGTACTGTCGTATTTCCACAGTGTGGGTTTGGTGCTTTTATTGAAGTAAAGTATCTGAATACTTCTTCACTATGGGTACACCGTTGCCATGGTTACCTGAGCGGGCTGTTCTCGCCGACCCCCTCCCTGCTCTCTGCCATCAGCTCCAGCATGACGTTGAAGGAGGCCTTGTCGTTGTAGAAGACGACCACGTCCTCGCCGGCGTTTGTTAACTACAGAGAGACGACAGGACGACGTCAACACACAGACACACTGAAACATCCTGAAAGAAGGGGACACGTCCTCGTCCTCACCTCGGTCATGATCATGTCCTGACACTTCTTGACGTACTTGCCCTCGGCCTTGATGATGGTGTGCAGGAAGTTGAGGTACTGGACGTGGCGGCCGTGCGTGGCCAGGCAGTGGATGAAGTGCTGCAGGACGCTCTCTGAGATCTCGCTGCACAGCTGGTAGTTGTTACTGAAGATGTGCTGCACCGTCTCCGCCTCCAGCAGCTACAGACGGACGAGGAAAACTCAAAATGAAACATTCAGTCGTATGATTATTTATTTTTATTTCAGTCTGATCTAAATATTTGATCTAAGTCAGGTGAAAAAAGGGTTTTGCAGGATAATGTTTCTAAGTTATTTAATTAATTATAATTAATAACTTTTTTCCATCTGTGAAACCAAAGTTTTGGTAAGTGACAAAACAAATATCCTGTCAGAGTCACATGACCTCCTGCGTGACACACAAACAATTTAGATCAAACTTATAAATGGATCACCAGATTTTTTTTTGTCTCACTTGCCTCAAAGAGATGTCCTGTGTAACATAATGTAAGGAACACTGTAGCCTGCAGGGGGCGCCAGTCTGTGTGTGTGTGTTAGTGATCTTCAGTTTACAACTGATGCAAATCTTTAACTGAACCAAAACAATAACCACTTAATTTTCTGCAAATCAGCTGATGAGTTGTAAAAGCGCTGTACCCCGGGGTTGAGGAAGAGATTGAGGTTCTTGTGCAGCAGAGCCTGGTTCTCCTGGTTTCCCATGCAGAACTTCTGTAGGAACAGATGAGTGTACCTGATGATCTCCTGCATCTTCACGTCATTCTGCAGACAGACAGAGAAAGACAGATGAAGAGTTTAATATTTAATATTTAGTGGAATCTGTTTTTGCTTTTACTTCATTTTGCTGAGCTGAACACAACCGGGGGGGGGGGGGGCTCATACAACCTCACTTCAAATTATCTGTACTGTCCCTTTAAGTTGATTTTACTAATCACTAGCAAACTGAAACCATGTCAGTCCACCAAACTGAAAGCATCACTGAACTTACTGTTAGAATCAGTCAGACACAGCTAAGTGAATATGTTTAGATGCTTTTATTTTGGCGGGGCCCAGTCTTACCTGGTCGTAAGACACCTGCAGCAGGTCCAGCATCACTTTATGAGCTCCCATGTTCTTCAACAACCTCTGCTGCTTCTTCCAAACTCCACTGCTGCACATCTTATTCAACCTCTCCAGGATCTGCAGGGGAGAGACAGACGGAGAGGACAGACGGAGGACAGAGGAGAGACAGGGAGAGGACATACGGAGGACAGAGGAGAGACAGAGGAGAGACAGAGGAGAGACAGGGAGAGGACAGAGGAGAGACAGAGGAGAGACAGGGAGAAGACATACGGAGGACAGAGGAGAGACAGGGAGAGGACAGAGGAGATACAGACGGAGGACAGAGGAGAGTCAGGGAGATGACAGAAGGAGGACAGAGGAGAGACAGAGGAGAGGACAGAGGAGAGACAGTGGAAAGACAAGGAGAGGACAGAGGGAGGACAGAGAGAGTTGGTAGTTAAATCAAGTATGGATGGCTCATGATTTTCGAATATTCAAATAGTCATTAAATTCTAAAAAATCAAATAGTTCATATGAGTATTGTTTTGTCTTTTAAAATTTGTTTTCTCTTGTTTGTCTCTCTTGTTTTATCGGCGCCTGGAAATAACGTGACACTACCAGATCTGGCGTTATTACAGACCCTGGTAGTATCGCCGACGGGACGTCTACAGACCCTGATGTGTTTTATTTCAGAGTCACAGGCTGTTTACTGAACATTTACTGGCTCCAGAATAACTGACACGATGTCAGAGAAGCAGTGCGAACGGTTACATCAACCTCTCGCCTCAGAGGACAGAAGAGTTGAGTGGACAAAAAGTTTATTTTTGAGGACGTGTGGATTTTACTCCGTCTGACTGATTTCTTATCGAGTGTCTGTCAGTATCAGTTCAAGCTCAACGATGATTAAATACCAGCTGTTGTGACCCGACTTCAAACTCAGATCTTTGTAAAATTGCTGAAAAGTTCCCAGAGAATATCGAGTGGCATTTTGGCTTGAAGTGCCCGTCCCTAAAATCAAGCTTTATTTATTATTATTCACTTTTTATTATTCAAGTTTCTCTCTTACCTTACCACTCCATACATGACTTCTTCTGTGGAGAAATACATGCTGGTCATTATCTTCATAAAATGACTTTAATTAATTCGAAGAATTATCAAAGATTACTTCTGGAGTTCCCCAAGGCTCAGTGTTTGGCCCATCATTGTTTCTTTTTTTACATACTAGAGATTTTATAAAATTTTCCAAAATGTAAAATATATTTTATTCTCCAATAATACAAGGAAAGAAAAGGGATAAAACTGGAGCCACATAAAAAATATTTTAGAGCAAATATGTCTAAGACTATTATGTTTAAAAATACAGGTTTTCAAAGCCAGGCTTCATGACACATATTTAATTAATAGTCCAGTTACTGTAAGAAAACGGGGAAAATGGTAATTCATTTATCAAATAACAGAAGAAATTCTGTATGAACTGAGAACAAAACAAGTCATCAAAAATCACTGACTCCACTGTTTATAAAAGACTCTAGAAATCAGTTTATTTCATTTTGAATTCAAAAATCTAAACAAATAAATATGAAATATTTGATCAGAATGATATTTTTGCATTACAATGGCAGGAATATTGTAACTTCTGCTTGCTGTTTGAATGGTGGGAACCTTTTTTTGTCTTTTCTGTCTGGTTTGGTTTACGGGATAAAACTTAAATGTAAACTCAGTGAATGTAACTTAACGAGCTGAAGCTTTATGATTATAACAAACCTTTGACTGGAATTCAAATGTATAATAAATGTCTACTGACAAACCAGTCACTAGAATAAAAGACTGAATATATGATGATTCTGTGCCACTGACTGTACATAAAGATGTATGTTATGACAGCTCCCCAAAAGGAAGTCCAGAATGTCTGGATGTCCCCCTGGTGGTTGGTTGCAGTATAGGTCATAAGCCCCGCCCCTTTCATGTTAGCAGATGAGACATGGGCCAAACTAAAACATCAAAGTGCATGTCAAATAAATGTTCTTATCACTCTAATTGTTCATTTCTCTCATCCGTTTGGTTTTAATTAGTTATTTGATGATATAAAAAAAAAAAATCACGTCATGATTGACAGCTGAGCTCTGCTTGCAACTGAGTCGGCTGTCTGTGTGGGCGGGACCTTGATATCGTGGCTCCAACCCTGATCACTTCTGCACAGACTCTGGCTCCAAATAATAGTTACAGTTAATAGTTTGTAAGCTGGATTCATTGAACAGATCAAGGAAATACATTTGGGCTTGGAGACTGAACACATGTGGCAGCAACTGAACACCTGGAAGCCAAAATCAATCAGATGAAACAAAAGGCAAACAATCATTCTGATTGGCTGAACTGTGGATTGTTGTCCTTGGTTTCTTACAGTGTCGATGTGTCAGGAAGGGATTACTTCAGAGCCAGTAGGAGCAAAGGAATGATTTCACACACCAACAACTCTGACGTTGTGCATATTGTGAAGGCATGCAATACTGCATAAAGACAAATTTAAAAAAAAACAACTGAACTTATCCTTTAATTTTCCTCCTCATTTCAATTTATGACACATGAAGATCCTGTTATCCAGACTGAATATTTCGAGAAAAAAAAAAAGAAAATTCAAATATAATTTTTCTGAGCAGTGAAAGCACCACTGATGAATGACAAAGACAAGAGCACCACATTAAGGACCTCATCAACAAAAAGACATAACAGCCCCGCCCACACTGATTGATTGACAGGTGATTTGTGGGACAGACACACCACAGCGAAGACGGAAATAAAATAAAAAACAGATTACCTCTTGAAGGAAACAGATGGAGGAGTGTTCTCACCTCTTTGACTTTCTGGTAGTTCTCGTTGCCCTTCTCCATTTTCTCCTTCTTAGGTGTCACGTCCTCTGATGCCCCCTGCAGGATGCAGAGGGTAAGACAGCATATGCAGTTCTCTCTGGGTATGGTACCACATTATACACACTTGAATCACAAATCAAACTATTACATTAATACAGTGTATGTGTGAATAAACCAGGGATAGACTAATGTTTTTAAGCACTGGCTCCACGGGCCACTACGGCCTTAAATTTGGTGGCCAAAGAAACCTGTGTAGAAACAACACAGAGAATGCAATTTAACACAGCCTTTGTTAACTGTGACACTTGTGTTGTCCACTCTCCCATGAATTGTGATTGGGTATTTCCTGAAGGCATTGTTTCCAATGAAAAACAAGCTAGGCTTCTCGGCTAGTTGATGAAACTATTGGCAGACACCGCTGTACGTTATGTCCTTACAGATGTCAGACTTTTTCAGTAGCCCCGACATATCAGTAGCTAGCAGGCGACAAGTTCTGTTCACGGTTTTACTCAAATGTTAAACAAGAAGACGCATTGGACTTGAGATGTGGACATGTAACTGTGACGTTGTGTTGGCGATGTCTCGCAGCATGGGGATGAAACTTGGTGGCCACAGGAGGCCACCTATGTGGAATATTTGGTGGCCACAGAGTCACTTTTTGTAGCCATGGGCAGGGATTGATGTCGAACCCTGAAACGCATGGGCTGCACGTTGATGTCTGCAGAGACGTCCATGCAAAGCATCGCAGACATGGACAGATGAAAAGGTTACTGTCATGTGGACCCTCAAGGACAAAGAAAGGCATCTGACTCTCATTTTAACTGAATGCATTTGAGGTTATAAATAAACCCTGTTCTTGAGGGAGTCCATATTCTTCGGTGGGTGTTGGACTCCAATCCTGTTAGTGATCTTCAAGGACAGAATGTCAAGGTGCAGCTGGGATGAGAATGAGATGTCCGGTTTGAGAATCTCAGAATTGCGTCCGTGCTTTTTGCAGGTGATGTGGTTCTGTTGGCTTCATTGGTTTGGTCCAGTAGATACCAGTCATATAAGAACTGTGCCGAATTGGCACAACGTTTTGGTACCCGACCCTGCTAAGTAACTAACTACACTTTCAATTTACCAGTTGATCCACGTTCCAACCCTCATCTGTGGTCATGAGCTACACACTGGTTCGTGCATCTGATCTGGATCCTCCTGGGTACTTTTTGGGATTAGGATTTCTGGGCATGTCCAACTAGGAGGACATTCCAGGGTAGTCCCAAAATGCTGGAGGGATTACATCTAAACTATCATTTGCCAGAACCAAACTGGCTTATTGCTTCTATGATTGTGTTTTAATAGTTTGATATGTAGTATAAGTGTGTATAAGGAGTATGAAAATTATTTCACAGTAGAAACAAACAATAAACAGAGAGAGAGAGAGAAAGGGAGAGAGAGAGAGTTAGAGAGAGAGTTAGAGAGAGAGAGAGAGAGAAGTGTGACATGCAACAATGCAATGACTGTCCCAAGACCAATCCTAACCCAGGACCAGGTAGTTTCACCTAAGACACCAGCAAGCCCCACACCAACATTAAGTACAGTTAAGTTAAAAGTTAAAAAACCACGGTGCAAATGTTAAAAAAACATTTTGTTAGTTTCTGTTTAGAAGTTTAGTGTCATTAGTAAAACTCTTCTGGCACGACAATAGTTCCTGTTCTGTTTTTGTTGACTTTCAGACAGTTAGTATGTTAGTGGTTTACACAGTTAGTTCTTATACAGATATTTGCAGCAGCTTGGATTGACCATGAGCCGTCCAGACATGAAGATCAAAGCTTTAGTTCTGAGAGAGAACGGGAGTCTCTGGGAGTTAAACAGTGATCATAAGACAACACTGACCTATAATCTCTCTCAATCTAAAGCTGTATGCACTTTTCACCACCTCCTCATCTCTTTCCTCCTCCTTTGAATTCATGAGTACCTCTTCAAAAGTCTTTTTCTGTGTTCAATTTCTTAAAAATTAGAAACAGATATGGCCCAGTCATATCACTCGTGGCAAAAACATCTGAAGATTTTCATATCCAGGCACTCAGGTAGATTCTGTTGAATAAAAATGCATCAATTATATGATTATGGACCCTTTCATACCCACCTCATTTAGTCCAGACTTTTAGACTTTTCAGTTTGATCCGAATCAAACTTAGAGGTGTGAGACGTCACCCGGACTGTGGTCTGGCCGAATGTTGGTTGGACCGAAAAGATCAAACTGAACCACGATTCAGTTCGTTTCTAGTGTGAAAACATTCTTTTGGATGGATCGGAATTTTTGAAAAAATAATAGATTCTCATACAGTGAGTGGTAAAAGGTGTCTTAAAGTTTAAAAAAATAAAACTGGACATGTGGAAGGGCTGTAAAAAAAAGGGGATACATTAATATTCTAAATGTTAACTCTGTTGTTTGACATCTTGATGAAGGCTTGTAAAGATTTATTTGCATCAGTTTATTTTCAGATTTATTTAGCTGCCTAAATACAGGATTTCCTCAACTAATGTTCTAACAAACTACATCTTGAGAACGTTACATCTCCACATTGGCTCCACAAACTGCATACTTATGAAAATAAAGGTTAAGATATTCGTGTTTTTGCTCCTCACCTCTCCTTTCTCCTTCTTGTCTTTCTTGTCCTTCTTCCCTTCCCCTCCACCTGAGCTCTTCTTCTCCACCCACAGTTCAGATTTCTCCACCAGTGTTCGGAGGCGATCCAGATCCGCTTTGATCAGCTTGTAGTTCTCCACATCCTGAGCCGAGATCAGCAGCTGGACCTGCAGATGCACACACAGATTGGTAGTTTGGTTAGTCAGTCTGTTTGTGCATTTCTTCCACTTCACTTGATTCAAAATGATTCAGATTTGATAAGCAGCTTTTATAACAGATAAATTCCACAGAATCTCAGGCGGTACCATGACGATCAACACAACATATCATGTTTTTTGTTTAATTACTGTTGATCGCAACCTAAATTTGTTTTCTTTCATTTCTTACTCAAATAATATGAGGATCACCAAAGACCGCATGAACTTCGACATTTAGATTCAGCCTCAGATCAATGGATTTTTATATTAATTTTTTATATAATCTTGCAGCCCAGCACCCTCACAGACATGACAAACATGAGGACTCGAGAGAGGGACTATTTGATTTAGCCTGTGGCATTTCATTAAAAAAAAAAAAAAAGTCTGGAGACCTCGGAAGCTTAAACAAGTGTCATGAAGATGCTCTTTAATAGGGAACACAAAAAAGATCCAAGGCACTGATCTGCAAAAAATGTGGCTTGGATGTTTTCTTTATTTCTTGAATTATGACCTTCCAGCTGGGTTTACTTTAACTTGTGAATATTATCCAGTTAAACAGACAAATCTTCTCAAAACACACAATAACTCTGCCTGAACAGGGACTTGAACCCTGGACCCTTAGATTAAAAGTCTGATGCTCTACTGACTGATTTACCCAGGCTTCAAGAACAACCTCTTATGGAGGAGAAGATTCTTGGTTAAGTCCAAATCCATCCAGCAGACTTCAGCAGAGTTGGAGAATCTATGACAAGGAGTGCTGAAGCTGTTTTGGAGGCTTGTGGTGGAACAACATCTTACTAAAACTTAAATCTTGGGTGTCTGGACATTCCTGCATTTGCAGACTTGTAGACTTACTGAACACATTAACACCTCGTCAGGAGTAGAGGAGTGTCAACCCTGATTTGTATGTAACTTGGGAAAACCAAAACGAATTGTAATCAGATATGTAATCTGGTCAACAAACACAATAATTAGGCAATGTGTGGCCAATTGTGACTGTCCATACAGACTTTATGACATGACACTGAAATCTGCCCAAAGGTAAAGTTAACTATTGGCCACAAGCAGAGTTCCTTGGTGATGATTAGAAGGTCTACAGACATTTCACACCCACATCATAGACTAACAGCCTGAACAGGGACTTGAACCCTGGACCCTCAGATTAAAAGTCTGATGCTCTACCGACTGAGCTATCCAGGCTTCAAGAAACACTCTGTATGAAGAAGAACATTTCCTTCAGTCAAAAGTCATCTAATAGACAACATGAGAATTGCAGAATATATGACAAGGAGTATTGAAGCTGTTTTGGAGGCTTGTGGTGGAACAACATCTCACTAAAACTTAAATCTTGGGTGTCTGGACTTTCCTGCATTTGCAGACTTGTAGACTAACTGAACACATTACCACCACTGTCTGGAGTAGAGGAGGGTCAAACCTAATTTGTATGTAGCCTGGGAAAATCAAAATGGATTGCAATCAGATATGTGATCTGGCCAACAGAGACACAAAAACTAGCCTATATGTGGTGTGTACAATTACACCTAATTGCCAGTTGTGACAGTTTGCATGAAGGCTTCTAGACATCACATGTTACCAGAATCTGCAACAGCTGAGGTCTGTCCAATTCCAAAGTCGAGTTATTGGCCACAATCTCTGCAGACATTTCACACCAGCATCCCATAATAGACTAATCACCTGAACAGGGACTTGAACCCTGGACCCTCAGATTAAAAGTCTGATGCTCTACCGACTGAGCTATCCAGGCTTCAAAATTCACACTCTAGAAAGGAGAAGATTTCCTTCAGTCAAAAGTCATCCAGTAGACCCCTGCAGAATTGGAGAATCTATGCCAAGGAGTGCTGAAGCTGTTTTGGAGCCTTGTGGTGGAACAACATCTTACTAAAACTTAAATCTTGGGTGTCTGGACTTTCCTGCATTTGCAGGCTTGTGAACTGATTGAACACATTAACACTTTGTCTGGAGTGGAGGAGGGTCAACCCTGATTTGCACTTTGCCTGGGAAAACCAAAACGTATTGGAGTCAGATAAGTGATCTGGTGAATAGACTCACAAAAACAAGGCAATATGTGGTGTGAACAATGGTTCCCTAATGCCAATTGTGACAGTTTCAATACAGGACACTGGAATCTGTAACTGCTAAGATCTGTCCAAATCCATTGTTAAGCTATTGGCCATAAGCAGATCTCCTTGGTGATGACTAGAAACTCTACATACATTTCACATCCACATCACACAATAGACCACTCATCTGAACAGGGACTTGAACCCTGGACCCTCAGATTAAAAGTCTGATGCTCTACCGACTGAGCTATCCAGGCTTCAAGAAGAACTTTCTATGGAGGAGAAGATTTTCCTGAGTCCAAATCCATCCAGCAGACTTCAGCAGAATTGGAGAATCTATGCCAAGGAGTGCTGAAGCTGTTTTTGAGGCTTATGGTGGAACAACATCTTACTAAAACTTAAATCTTGGGTGTTTGGACTTTCCTGCATTTGCAGACTTGTAGACTTACTGAACACATTAACACTTCGTCAGGAGTAGAGGAGGGTCAACCCTGATTTGTATGTAACTTGGGAAAACCAAAATGAATTGTAATCAGATATGTAATCTGGTCAACAGACACAAAATTCTGCTATATGTGCCGTGCACAATTGCACCTAAATGCCAGTTTGCATGAAGGCTTCTAGACATCACATGTTGCCAGAATCTACAACAGCTGAGGTCTGTCCAACTCCAACATCATGTTACTGGCCACAACCAGACTTCCTCAAATGCTCAGGATATTGACCTCTGCAGACATTTCACACCAACATCACATAATAAACTACCCGCCTGAACAGGGACTTGAACCCTGGACCCTCAGATTAAAAGTCTGATGCTCTACCGACTGAGCTATCCAGGCTTCAAGAAACACACTGCATGAAGAAGAACATTTCCTTCAGTCAAAAGTCATCTAATAGACAACAGGAGAATTGGAGAATCTATGCCAAGGAGTGCTGAAGCTGTTTTGGAGGCTTGTGGTGGAACAACATTTTACCAAAAGTGTCAGAACTTCCTTGCATTTGGAGACATCTGAGCCTTAATTTACTAAGCAGATTAACATTCCCCCTCCAAATCCCAATTTATCTACTAATACACCATGAACAAGGTGTCTTAGGCACTATCTTGCCAGTCAATATACAACAAATGCATGATCTTTACTTGGCCAGGCAGCCATTGCACAATCTGACAGAGCTCAATATGTTGAGCTCACAGTGTGACACAAAGACCAACACTATTTAGACCAATCATGTCAACTGTGACCACCTGTAATGAATCTGCAAGATCGTTGGCACCACTCACTGTAAGAGGCCATCAGAGAGCACTCTCCACCCCCACCATCAAAACATCAAATTAAATAAATAGCTTTTGTGAGAATGTTGTTAATCCAGTACATTTCTGCATAGTTGGAGATTCTCTGCCACGCAGCACTGAAGTTGTTTTGGAGGCTTGTGGTGGAACAACATCTTACTAAAACTTAAATCTTGGGTGTCTGGACTTTCCTGCATTTGCAGACTTGTAGACTTACTGAACACATTAACACTTTGTCTGGAGTAGAGGAGGGTCAACCCTGATTTGTATGTAGCCTGGGAAAATCAAAATGGATTGCAATCAGATATGTGATCTGGCCAACAGAGACACAAAAATTAGCCTATATGTGGTGTGTACAATTACACCTAATTGCCAGTTTGCACGAAGGCTTCTAGACATCACATGTTGCCAGACTCTGCAACAGCTGAGGTCTGTCCAATTCCAAAGTTGTTACTGGCCACAATCAGACCTCCTCAAATGGTCAGGACATTGACCTCTGCAGACATTTCACACCAACATCACATAATAGACTAACAGCCTGAACAGGGACTTGAACCCTGGACCCTCAGATTAAAAGTCTGATGCTCTACCGACTGAGCTATCCAGGCTTCAAAATTCACACTCTAGAAAGGAGAACATTTCCTTCAGTCAAAAGTCATCCAGTAGACCCCTGCAGAATTGGAGAATCTATGCCAAGGAGTGCTGAAGCTGTTTTTGAGCCTTGTGGTGGAACAACATCTTACTAAAACTTAAATCTTGGGTGTCTGGACATTCCTGCATTTGCAGGCTTGTGAACTGATTGAACACATTAACACTTTGTCTGGAGTGGAGGAGGGTCAACCCTGATTTGCACTTTGCCTGGGAAAACCAAAACGTATTGGAGTCAGATAAGTGATCTGGTGAATAGACTCACAAAAACAAGGCAATATGTGATGTGCACAATGGTTCCCTAATGCCAATTGTGACAGTTTCAATACAGACTTCAAGACATGACACTGAAATCTGCAACTGCTAAGATCTGTCCAAATCCATTGTTAAGCTATTGGCCATCAGCAGATCTCCTTGGTGATGACTAGAAACTCAACAGAGATTTCACATCCACATCACACAATAGACCACTCATCTGAACAGGGACTTGAACCCTGGACCCTCAGATTAAAAGTCTGATACTCTACCAACTGAGCTATCCAGGCTTCAAAAGAACTTTCTATGGAGGAGAAGATTTTCCTGAGTCCAAATCCATCCAGCAGACTTCAGCAGAATTGGAGAATCTACGCCAAGGAGTATTGAAGCTGTTGTCGAGCCTTGTGGTGGAACAACATCTTACTAAAACTTAAATCTTGGGTGTCTGGACATTCCTGCATTTGCAGACTTGTAGACTTACTGAACACATTAACACCTCGTCAGGAGTGGAGGAGGGTCAACCCTGATTTGTATGTAACTTGGAAAAAACCAAAATGAATTGTAATCAGATATGTAATCTGGTCAACAGACACAAAATTCTGCTATATGTGCCGTGCACAATTTCACCTAAACGCCAGTTGTGACAGTTTGCATGAAGGTTTCTAGACATCACATGTTACCAGAAACTGCAACAGCTGAGGTCTGTCCAACTTCAATGTCGTGTTACTGGCCACAACCAGACTTCCTCAAATGCTCAGGATATTGACCTCTGCAGACATTTCACACCAACATCACATAATAAACTACCCGCCTGAACAGGGACTTGAACCCTGGACCCTCAGATTAAAAGTCTGATGCTCTACCGTCTGAGCTATCCAGGCTTCAAGAAACACTCTGTATGAAGAAGAACATTTCCTTCAGTCAAAAGTCATCTAATAGACGACAGGAGAATTGGAGAATCTATGCCAAGGAGTGCTGAAGCTGTTTTGGAGGCTTGTGGTGGAACAATATCTTACTAAAACTTAAATCTTCAGTGTCTGGACACTCCTGCATTTGCAGACCTGTGGACTTATTGAACACATTACCACGTCTTACTGAAGTGGAGGTTCGAACCTGATTTGTATGTAGCCTGGGTAAACCAACACAGATTGGAATGAGATATGTGATCTGGTCTACAGAAACACAAAAATGATACTATATGTGGTGTGTACCATAGCAAATCACCCAAATCACAGTTGTGAAAGTTTCCATGAAGACAGAATTAATTTAAGACATGTCACAATGTGCACGACCACAAGAAACGAGGGTCACAGACAGTCACACTCACAGGTGTGAAATAAGGGGAGGGTGTAAATAAAGCTTTGGGACGCTCCTGTTCCTCTGATGGAACCAGAAACATTCATCATGATGAATATTCTACTTAAATAAATATTAAAACAATATCCGTATACACAGCATTGACAAAGATGAGGCACACTCATTACAATCATGGCTTCTTTGGACACATCTCTGTTTTGTTTTGTCTTTATAACCCACTAACACTTCAGACCGACAGTCACTGTGGTGGAGTCTGCATGCCGACAGAGTGAGACAGACTGGAACTGGACCTTGGATTCAGCCTTTGAACTTGAGATCAGTTTGAACATTGTTTCCAATCTATATATGTGGTTATAACATGTGTCAAACAACACAGATTGCACAATAAATGAATCGCCTGAACAGGGACTTGAACCCTGGACCCTCAGATTAAAAGTCTGATGCTCTACCGACTGAGCTATCCAGGCTCTATGACACATTACATAGCTCACAAGGCTGACAAAACACAGTTAAACAACACTAACAACTGGGAGTATTATTAATTAATTCCTTGGTCAATCGGTAGTGAATAATTAGAGAGTGAAATGATTTTGATTAGCTTATTTGCTCAGTGAACACTGATGAGTCAGTGACCTCAGGCTCTACATGATCATGATGTCAACTGAAACTCACCAAAAACTTTACATTTGGAGTTTGAAGTTTGAGCAGTTGTCTGACAATCTGCACAACTCTGCCTTTAAAGGAAGCAGTTTGATCAAAATCGACCAGCAGTCTGTGTTATAGTCACACCTTCTTCACTGTATGACACGTCTGTGACACGTTTCTGTGGAAGTACAGTGGTAATACTTTCATTTAGTGTGTGCGTGTGTGTGTGTTTGCACCTGTTTGAAGGTGTGCAGCACTTCCTGTCTCTGGCTGAAGTGTCTGAAGAGCAGCTGCAGGGCTCCAGACACCAGAGGAGGGTAGTCGTGCATGGTGAGGTGGATGAGCACCCGCAGGAACATACGACCACCTTCATCATCCACCTCGAGGATACTGTTCCCCTTCCTGCATACACACACACACACACACACACACACACACACACACACACACACACACACACACACACACACACACACACACACACACACGCACACACACACACACACAGAGTATATCAATTATTAGAGACTCTTCTGAATCTGATGTTGGTATATTGGCCGATATTCTTTATAACTGTGATCAGTCAATAATATCTGTCTGATAATAACGGTCATGTTTCGTATATATATGTGAAGCTCTAACAGTTATTTAAAGATAACATTGTAATGATAGTGATATGTGTGTTCATGAATAAATAAATAAATAAATAAATAATAAATATATACATTAGATGTCTCTATACATGCATCATGTACAGATTTACATACCCGACTCCAAACATGGCCTCTGCCTGCTCTCCAATGTGCTGCAGGTTGATGGTGGCTGAGGAGGGACAAACACACAGAGTTTAATTAACAACAGGACTGAATTTGCGAAGAGAGAGATTGTTCACGTGCACACGCAGGTTTCTTTGCCAGCAAAAACAGGAGGC
Source organism: Lutjanus erythropterus (assembly GCF_056507025.1). NCBI lineage: Eukaryota > Metazoa > Chordata > Actinopteri > Lutjaniformes > Lutjanidae > Lutjanus > Lutjanus erythropterus. Next base: position 1,490,686 of record NC_139322.1, on the reverse strand, counting down.
ACATTTATATCATTTTAAAATGTTTATGTGAACAAACATTAAATTAAAACGTGGAAAACGTGGCTTTAACGCCTCCTGTAGGAGTTATCACTCTAAAATGAAAGTTTTCCAGGTTCTACCTGTCGTTTCCATGGTGACTGGGACGTCTGGAAGCATTGGGAGAAGTAACAACACACACCTTTACCAAACTCTACAGGATGTGTTGAAGTAGTTCATACACATGCATGTATGTTTTTTAAAATACCAGATGGTGATTATATTATGAAAAAAAACTGTAAAAACTTTCATTTTCCTTTGTGTAATCAGATAAAAGTCTTGTTGAGATTAAAATGACTTGAGACTTAACCAAGAGGGCAGAATAAAAATATCAATAAATAAATAAAGTGACATAACTAAAACAACTGTTACAGAAATGAATAAATATATGAAAGTATCCAGTTAAGATACATCAGGTATGACTTTCCATAATCTAAAATAAACACAATAAACTTAAAAGCAAATAATGTCACAAATTACATCAGATAATTAAAAATAAGAATGATATTTTCACAGTACTCTGCATGTATAAATTAACACATGGAACTGTACAATCTTACAAACAATGTGAGGATATGTGGAAAAGTGGGAAGAATAATTGAATTTAGCAGCAATTTATTACTTTTTATGTTTGCATTTTAAGTTAAAAGTATAAAGTTAACAGTGAAAGAGAGTTTCCATCTGTGTGTGTGTGTGTGTGTGTGTGTGTGTGTGTGTGTGTGTGTGTGTGTGTGTGTGTGTGTGTGTGTGTGTTTACCTGCATGCTCCATGTTAGTGGTGGCGTCAGCGTCAGCCATCGGATAAACGTCCACAAACTCCTTCTTAAACACAGACAGCAGGAAGGAGAGGCGGTAGTCGAGACGAACGTTCAGGATGAACTGATGAAGAGCAGAGTTTGGATGAGTAAGAGCTGCAGAAAACTTTCAGGCAGGTTGACTCTGTGGCAGAGCTGTTACAGTGAACTGGATCAGAATGAAGGTGTACCTAATAAAGTGGCCACTGCGTGTATATATTCCATATAACTCACTGAGTTACCTGTAATATCTCCAGTATCTTCAGCTTGGTGTCCATCACCGTCAGGTCCATCTTGTCAAGACTATCTTTACTGGCTCTCTGTCCGTCAAGCACAAGTCCCGCCCCCAGCCCCGCCCCTCTGGCTCCTGGACCTCCAAATATGGACTGCTTCCTGTTGAGAACCATGGTGGACATCATCTGACCCATCCCATGTATGGAGCGCTTCACGTTCTTCCCTGCAGACGACGTGAGGAGGACAAAGTGATGGAAAAAAACAGAAATCATATAAAAACATTCAATACTCGACTCAACGACTCAAATTCTTAAGTTTTTAAAAAGTTTTATTAAACCACAAATCTTTTGTTGCAATAATGATCTTTTATTCTTTTGATTAACTTAAATCTTTAAGTTTCAAAAACCCCCAAAAAGTGTATTTTAAAAAGTCATTTAGTAAATTCACTGAAGTGAAAATGAATGATTATTACAATTTTAATGTCTTCAATTAAAACCATTTAATTTTCAGGCACCAAAATAATGACACATCAGGTTCACCGCTCACTGTGACCACCAGAAAATGATTAAATTACTGCTCATTAAACCTTTACTGAAAACAAGTTGGCTGTACACAGTTAGATACATTCAAGTGCAAAGTACAAATTATCTGTCATTTCTTGGGGCATTAAAAACAAAACAAATGCTTGACATTGATCAGTATTGTGTAATAAGAGGATGGTATTTGTTAGTTTAGGTAAAAAGTAAGCAGATTAGAAAGTACCTGATCCATCATCATGGAATAAGAGCCCACCACCGTATCCAGGATTGGGTCTACAGTCGATGATGCCTAGCAGGGTTCTGGTGAGTCTGAGCAGCTCGAAGAAACTGTAGAAACCAAAGTAAATCAAATGTCTGGCCAAACTCACCACCTGGAGAAAGACCAGAAAAAGGACGTGATCACGGGAGAAAAGAGGAACACTGAAGGATGAAGAAGGTAAACTGAGAGTAGCTGAGCAGTTGGTTAGGGACAGACCTCGTATGTTAGTTTGTTTTTCTCCTCGTTGTGGAACGGCAGCTCGTCATTCAGGACGTTGTTGAGATACTCCTCCATGAAAGCCATCGTGTTGGAGAAACGGTTCTTCTTATTGTCTCTGCTGTCGTCCATGTTGGAGTCATAACTGAGGATGAAACACATTAAAAGACATTAACTAAAACACTGAAAGCAAAGGAACATCAGCTGGTGACCACGTGAACACTGACAGAGTTGATCAAGGAAATATGATCTGATTGAACTGCCTGTGATTGGAGGAAAACATCCCAGTAAAATACAAATTCTAAAAACCTAATGTTACACATAGCAGACATTCAACAACAACATACAATAAGAAGATCAGACTGATAAGAAGAGTATTAACTTCACTACACAATCAACTGAACAGACTTGAACTCTGGACCCTCAGATTAAAAACCTGATGCTCTACCAACAGACCTACCCAGGCTTCAAGAAGGCTATCCTCTGAAGCTGATTGCCAAATATAAATGTATATAAATATTCAGACTTCCCTGCCCTTGTGGGTATGTGCACATACTGAACAAATAACCACCTCCTAAAGAGAATGAGGGTAAACCCTGACTTGAGTGTGTATTGGGAAAAACAGACAGATGGCAATAACGTGTGATCTGGCCAAGAGAGATGCATGAATGTGGTTATATGTGGTAGAAACGAAAATGCCAAAATGATGATAGTGGGCATACAGACTAGTGGATGTTACAAGATGCCAGAGGGTCTTTTCTGCTACAGGTCATAAGCAAACTCACCGCAGAACTGAAAGGTGATGATAACAAGCTCTAAAGATATTTAACACCTTATAATAGACAACTCGCCTGAACAGGGACTTGAACCCTGGACCCTCAGATTAAAAGTCTGATGCTCTACCGACTGAGCTATCCAGGCTTCAAGAAGAACATCGTAGGGAGGACAACATTTCCTTGAGACCAAATCCATCCAGCAGACTTCAGTAGAAATGGAGAATCTACGCCAAGGAGAGCTGAAGCTGTTTTTCAGCCTTGTACTAAAAGTTAAATCTTGGGTGTCTGGACTTTCCTGCATTTGCAGACTTGTAGACTTACTGAACACATTAACACCTCTGTCTGGAGTGGAGAAGGGTCAAACCTAATTTGTATGTAGCCTGGGAAAACCACAACGGATTGCACTCAGATATGTGATCTGGTCAACAAAGATACAAAATTCTGCTATATGTGCCGTGCATGATAGTACCCTATTGAGAAGTGTGAAAGCTTCTATAAAGGCCTCTGGATATCACATTTTGTCAGAATTTGCAACAGCTGAGGTCTGTCCAATTCCAAAGTCGAGTTATAGACCACATGCAGAGTTCCTTTCATGGTGACAACAGCAAGCTCTACAGACATTTCACACCAACATATACAATAGACTACCCATCTGAACAGGGACTTGAACCCTGGACCCTCAGATTAAAAGTCTGATGCTCTACCGACTGAGCTATCCAGGCTTCAAGAAACACTCTGTATGAAGAACATTTCCTTCAGTCAAAAGTCATCTAATAGACAACAGGAGAATTGGAAAATCTATGCCAAGGAGTGCTGAAGCTGTTGTGGAGCCTTGTGGTGGAACAACATCTTACTAAAACTTAAATCTTGGGTGTCTGGACTTTCCTGCATTTGCAGACTTGTGGACTGATTGAACACATTACCACCACTGTCTGGAGTGGAGGAGGGTCAACCCTGATTTGTATGTAGCCTGGGAAAATCAAAATGGATTGCAATCAGATATGTGATCTGGCCAACAGAGACACAAAAACTAGCCTATATGTGGTGTGTACAATTACACCTAAATGCCAGTTGTGACAGTTTGCACGAAGGCTTCTAGACATCTCATGTTGCCAGAATCTGCAACAGCTGAGGTCTGTCCAATTCCAAAGTTGTTACCGGCCACAACCAGACCTCCTCAAATGCTCAGGATATTGACCTCTGCAGACATTTCACACCAACATCACATAATAGACTACCCACCTGAACAGGGACTTGAACCCTGGACCCTCAGATTAAAAGTCTGATGCTCTACCGACTGAGCTATCCAGGCTTCAAAATTCACACTCTAGAAAGGAGAAGATTTCCTTCAGTCAAAAGCCATCCAGTAGACCCCTGCAGAATTGGAGAATCTACGCCAAGGAGTGCTGAAGCTGTTTTTGAGTCTTGTGGTGGAACAATATCTTACTAAAACTTAAATCTTGGGTGTCTGGACTTTCCTGCATTTGCAGACTTGTGGACTGATTGAACACATTAACAACTCGTCTGGAGTGGAGGAGGGTCAACCCTGATTTGTATGTAACTTGGGAAAACCAAAACGAATTGTAATCAGATATGTAATCTGGTCAACAGACACAAAATTCTGCTATATGTGCTGTGCACAATTGCACCTAAATGCCAGTTGTGACAGTTTGCATGAAGGCTTCTAGACATCACATGTTACCAGAATCTACAACAGCTGAGGTCTGTCCAACTCCAACATCGTGTTACTGTCCACAACCAGATCTCCTCAAATGCTCAGGATATTGACCTCTGCAGACATTTCACACCAACATCACATAATAGACTACCCACCTGAACAGGGACTTGAACCCTGGACCCTCAGATTAAAAGTCTGATGCTCTACCGACTGAGCTATCCAGGCTTCAAGAAACACTCTGTATGAAGAACATTTCCTTCAGTCAAAAGTCATCTAATAGACAACAGGAGAATTGGAGAATCTATGCCAAGGAGTGCTGAAGCTGTTTTGGAGGCTTGTGGTGGAACAAGATCTTACTAAAACTTAAATCTTGGGTGTCTGGACTTTCCTGCATTTGCAGACTTGTGGACTGATTGAACACATTAACACTTTGTCTGGAGTAGAGGAGGGTCAACCCTGATTTGCACTTTGCCTGGGAAAACCAAAACGTATTGGAGTCAGATAAGTGATCTGGTGAATAGACTCATAAAAACAAGGCAATATGTGGTGTGCACGATGGTACCCTAATGCCAGTTGTGACAGTTTCAATACAGACTTCAAAACACGACACTGGAATCTGCAACTGCTAAGATCTGTCCAAATCCATTGTTAAGCTATTGGCCATAAGCAGATCTCCTTGGTGATGACTAGAAGCTCAACAGAGATTTCACATCCACATCACACAATAGACCACTCATCTGAACAGGGACTTGAACCCTGGACTCTCAGATTAAAAGTCTGATGCTCTACCGACTGAGCTATCCAGACTTCAAGAAGACCTTTCTATGGAGGAGAAGATTTTCCTGAGTCCAAATCCATCCAGCAGACTTCAGCAGAATTGGAGAATCTACGCCAAGGAGTATTGAAGCTGTTGTGGAGCCTTGTGGTGGAACGACATCTTACTAAAACTTAAATCTTGGGTGTTTGGACATTCCTGCATTTGCAGACTTGTAGACTTACTGAACACATTAACACTTCGTCAGGAGTGGAGGAGGGTCAACCCTGATTTGTATGTAACTTGGGAAAACCAAAACGAATTGTAATCAGATATGTAATCTGGTCAACAGACACAAAATTCTGCTATATGTGCCGTGCACAATTGCACCTAAATGCCAGTTGTGACAGTTTGCATGAAGGCTTCTAGACATCACATGTTGCCAGAATCTGCAACAGCTGAGGTCTGTCCAACTCCAACATCATGTTACTGGCCACAATCAGATCTCCTCAAATGCTCAGGATATTGACCTCTGCAGACATTTCACACCAAGATCACATAATAGACTACCCGCCTGAACAGGGACTTGAACCCTGGACCCTCAGATTAAAAGTCTGATGCTCTACCGACTGAGCTATCCAGGCTTCAAGAAACACTTTGCATGAAGAAGAACATTTCCTTCAGTCAAAAGTCATCTAATAGACAACAGGAGAATTGGAGAATCTATGCCAAGGAGTGCTGAAGCTGTTTTGGAGCCTTGTGGTGGAACAACATCCTACCAAAAGTGTCAGAACTTCCTTGCATTTGCAGACATCTGAGCTACTAAGGATTAAGAACGCCCATCTTACTTGACATACTAATACGCCACGACATACATGGATAGTTCACTGTCTTGGCAGTCAGTAAAAAAGATATGTCTGATCTTCAACCAGGCAGTTACCACACGATCTGACATGGCTCAACATGTTTATCACAGTTTGCCTAAAAGCGAGAAAAAACGGTCAATCAGGAGTGGAATCACACTTCAAATGACCTGACACTTCCCATTATTGCCATAACACACTGCTGCTTAATTAAAATCTACTAACTCTTTGATGGTGATGGACGTGGGGATCTCCGTCCAGAGGCGGGCGAACTTGACAGGCGTCACAAGCTCCTGTGGGTCTCGGTCCACGTGGGCGTGGAGCATGAGGCGACAGAAGGAGGCTCGGAGGTCAAAGGGCAGCGTCTCGTCCATCATGCACAGGAAGATGAGCTCCACGTCCAACTGCTTGGAGATCTCGTCAATGGCCAGATACTGACGGTCCAGACACATTCGGGCAAAGAGCTTCAGCTGGTACCTGAGGGTGTCCACAGAGACAGATATTAGCTTAGCCTTCACACAGTGCCATTCTGGGCCTAATTTACAAGATAACATGGGGACTTTCATGAATTTTTCTGCGGATGACCCCTCTGTATGTGCATACCTGTAGTAGGTGAGGACATTCTCATCATGAGCGTTCCCTTGTCTTGCCTCCTGAGCCAGCTGTCTGATGCTCTTCTCCTGTCTCTCATTGGTCTTGTCTGTCCACACCAGCCACACCTGCAGGAAGAGGCAAGAATAAAATCAAACTAATTAGACAGAGCTTCATTTGTTAAAGCTGGAAGCATGATTTTGGTGGTGATGTGCAGTGGACCCCAAAACAAACAGCCAGTGCTTATTCTGGTGCTGATGGGAATCCTAATACAGTAAACAAACACAACTGGAGGTAAAAAAATAAATAAATAAAGAAAGAAAATAAACCAAAATGGAGGCTTCTACCTCATCATCATCTCCATAGTCATCCATCCCAATGTATTCTCCCTGAACACCACCAGGGGGCGCCTCTCTGGGGACACGACGTCTAGATGAAGCAAAACAGAAATCAATATGTTGACATCAAAAACAAAACATCATTTAGAGAATTGTAGGCTTCTTGTATTCATCGCTCTGCTAGTTACTTTGCAGTAGGAAATTGCACTACAAAATAAAAGCATTGCTTTAGAAATTCAACAAAGCACAGCTAACTCAGATTAGACCGGACTGATTAATGTCTGGTGGGGTGAGTTTCATTGCACCGGTCAGTGATTTTAATCCTCTCTGGAGTGCATACTGTTAAGTGTTTTTAGTCAGTTAAGCTTGTAATGTGACTTTTTAGGCTTTATTTGTTCATATTTTGGAAAACTGACATCACTAAGATAGAATATCGTCGCTGTTTTTTTTTTTCATAAATCAATGTTACTGGTCACCCTTTTACAAATACTTGACTGCTGAAAAATATCTGAAAAATATATAAAAAAATAGCTACTAAAAACTACTTAAAACACTTTTTTTTTTTAATTTCCTGAAAGGTTTTGGACAGTGACAGTTTGTAATCGCACCAGAAAGATTCCAAGAAGATACCAACATTTTGGGTTAATAAAGTGCTTCTATCACCGCAAAACAATGAGAAAATCAGTAAAAGAGATAATTCTATGCATTGTTTTTTGGGGGGAAAATCTTGCATATTTTTCCTTTAAAAGTGAGTCAAATGAACTTTTATCACTTCCTGTTTGCAGTGCACTCATGGAGGTAGAGACGGCTGTCAGTGGATTACTCTGATACTGAAGAAACCTCAAAAATGTGACGATTCTTAAACAAGTTCTGAAGCTTTTTTTTCTGATCTCTAAGTGTTTTTTCGGACGTTGATTTATGATCGTCTGATATGCACATGGAACATTTATTGCATGTCTGTCCATCCGGGGAGAAGAATCCTCCTCCTGTGTGGCTCTTCCTGACGTTTCCTGTTATTGTTTTTTTGGGGGGAAATTATTCTTACATGAATCGAGGGGATAATAACAGGTGTTCAGATTGTAAAGTCCACTGAGACAAATTGTGACTTTGAGCTATGAATCAAAATTTACTTGATTTTATGTTAATTCTGAATAAAGATATGCCCAGGAAGTATTAGTCACACTGAATGTTTAATGTCAGTGTTAAGAGTTATGACTCAGAGAGGGAGTGCAAATTTTGACTCATATTCATTTCTCACCACATCTCTGCGTCCCTTTCAACTCTCCCACGCCACCCCTCCCACCAATGAGGAGGCTTGTGTCTTTGATTAAAATGCCGACCAGAACCATGAGTTAAAGGTCAAAGGTCCCCCCCTCTCCCTCCTCACTCTGTCTTGATGAGGATGTCCTGGTTTTTGGGGTCCAGCACACATTTACAGATGAGCTCCTGAGTGACAGGAATTGCCACGTTGTTGGACACACAAAGGTCTGACAGGTAGTCCAGAAACCTGCACACACACACACACACACACACAAACACGATATTAGAGTAACAAACTAACAACATACTGACCCCCCCCCCCCCCCCCCCCCCCCGCCCCCCATGCGAACCTGGGCTCTCGGTTCTTGCGGACCAGGCTCACGAAGGTCTCCACCTCAGTCTTGGTGATGTGTTTCTCCAGCAGTTTGCGGTTGTTGTGCAGCAGAGCGGTGATGGTGTCTTCAGCCAGGATGTCATAACCGATCTGACTCTGCATCACACCGAACTGCTTCGCTATGTGCTCCTGGAGGAGAGAGGGGGAGAACGAGTGAACAGAGGAATCATTCACTTTTTGTTTTTCATCTCCCTTTCTGGCAGACAACACTGGAGACATACCATTCAGCTTGTGAAAACAGTTGTACAAAGTCTTTATGGCTCTGAAGCAAGCAAAAAAAAAAATCCCTGATATTCAGAGTTATCTTGGCTCGGGCCTTAGACTTAAAGATCTGAACATTTGGGTGGAGTTGCATCACATGAAAGCATCCTAAAAGTGACATTTGATTTTACTTTTGACATTCATCACTCAACAGTTTAAAAAGAAAAGTGTAAGAATTAAAATCCAAAGTGGTTGTGTATTTATATCTGCTTAGCTAGGTGCTAAAGTTCTTGAGTATTATTGCACATCTAATAAGCAGCTGTTGAGTTGCATCACAGGAAATGCATCATTCAGCCATTTTAGACTTTGTCAGGACTTTGTTCATACTGCTGATATGATCAGTAGATGATAAGATCATCAGTATAAAGTGGTTCAAGTCACCGGATAAGTTGTCATGAAGCTTATTTACATCTGTAGAAAAAGGAAGTGGTCCTAGAATAGGAACCTGCGGTGCACCGTTTGATATGAGGAAGAACGAGCTGAAGGAACATATTGAGTTACAGTTCACAGTTAGTTGATGAGGGGGTTCATCATCACCCTCCTTTTCTTCATCGTCCTCCTCCTCACCTGGTTCTTGCGGTAGTCCTCCTGGGAGTGTCTCAGGACTCTGTAGCAGAGTCTGAACATGTACTGGTACGGAGAGTTCTTCTGGTCCGCCAGCTCCTCCAGACGCAGCAGAGGACCCTCTCCTCCACCCCGGTCCTTAAAGGGAGCCTTCAGGATGCCAAAGATCTGAACGCACAAGGCATCAGTTAATTTATGATCATTAATGTTTCTGTTGAACATATCCTGCTTCCTAATGTGTGTTTTTTTTTAAATCGTAATCTTTGGATCAGACCTGTTTGAGGATGTTCTGTTCTCTCATCAGTTTCTGTCTCTCTCGGTTTGCTTTGGTCATGACGACGTCGAGGACCGGCTGACCGCTGTTGATGACGTCAGCCACAAAGAAAACCACGTCCTCCAGCAGCTTGATGGCAAACCTGACCAACAAAACACGGTGAAAATCGACTCTTTACTACAAAAATATTTGTCAGCTAATATTATCCACCCAATAATGGCCTTTAACAGTGATATCAGTGTTCCTGTAAATGTTGTCCAATATTTTATTTTATTTTATTTTTTTACAGAACACGATGCATAATGCAAATCCAGTTGGGTCAGGTTCTATTAAGATTTCAGTACAGATCACAAAATAATAGTTTCCTTACTTTTTCATTTAACATTTTCAATTTCCAGAGAAAATACAAAGAAAATCAATCATGAGCAGCTGGACGACAAGTTAGTGTCATATTTTAATCTGTCTGGTTCTTCACATCACACACAGGTACAGCAGAAAACACACACACACACACACACACACACACACACACACACACACACACACACACACACACACACACACACACACAGAGCGTCATACCTGCGGTCGTTCTGGCTGATGAAGCCCTGACTGAACTGGTCCACCACGGTGCTCAACATGGCGCTGGCATCATTGGCAAAGTCCAGATCTCTGATCTCCATCACAGGGACAGAGACGATGGCGAACGCCTCCTTATCCTCTTTAGTGGGACACGTTCCTAACTGCAGGACGACTTACATTAATACACACTCACTGACAACTCACAAACAAACAAAGGCAGTTCACAGCATGTGAAGTTTATTTGAGCTCCAGACTGACCATGAGTCTGATGGGTCTCTCCTCGTCTATGTCGATGGGGACGTTGGTGCTCTGGATCCAGGTGTTGGTGCACAGATGTCTCAGACGGACGTACGAGTTTCTGCAAAGACAAATCGTTCAGTCAAGTATGTGAACAACTACATTCATGATGCAGCTGGTTGTCTACATGAACATGTGATCAATAATCAGGAATCAGTGGGATATAATCAGCGTCATCCTCCGTGGTCTTTTAATGTGAAACATCAACAGGAAGTAAAAGAAGCTGCCATGTCTTCCTACCGTGGTACGAATGAGTCGGTCTTCTGCAGCGTGGTCGGGTCGAGCTCAAACAGCGAGGCGATGTCGTTCCCATGAGCCACTGCCACCAACTTGTATTTGATCCTCTCGCCGTGGGAGCGCTTGTTGCTACGACTACCGTCCATCTGCAGAGAGGTCAGAGGTCAGAGGTCAGAGGTCAGGCTGAGGCGAGGAAGTCATTCAAATAACTGCTGCTGCGTGCTGATATTTAAGTCAGCAGTTAAAGTTTGTGATCATGTCACTTCCAGCTCAGCTGACGCTCAGACGCCTGCAGCCCATCAGAAATCAGAAACTCACCGAGGACGACGGCTCGGCGTTGTCTCCTTTATATCCCGGGTTCTCCTGCAACAACAACAACGACAACAATGACAACAACAACAACAACGACAACAACAACAACAACAACAACAACGACAACAACAACAGTTCAAATAAACAAAAACTGTCTTAGATTCTTCAAGAATACAAATAAGTGCAGTAAACATTAAAGGAAACTAGAATTTTTACTTTTTTTAGTCAAATAAGAACAAAACTACCTTCACAGTCATTCAGTAACAACAATTAATCCAAAGAATATCAATTTGCTTTTATATTGATAATTAATTAACCTTTTGAGGGTTAAGTTAAGGTTAAATTTACTGCATCCAGCTTCTCAAACGTGAATATTTTTTTTTTTTTCTCACATGACTGTAGACAGAATATCTTTGATACACATCAGTCAAATACATAACCTGACAAATAAGTTACAAAGTTAGTTATTTCATATAGAAATGAGATAAGATAATCATTTATTAGTCCCACAACAGCAACATGTTCAGTCTTACAACAGCAAAGTGTTTCGCAAAAATATAAAGACGCATCAATAGAAAGTTAAAAATAAAACATAAAAATAAAAACGAGAGGAAATACATTTTAAAAATATATGAAAACATGGCTTACATATTATATTCAATTTCTGCCAAATTCTGCCAATTAATGATTTAAATCAATTCAGTGACAGCAGTCAAATGTAAAGATTAGCTGCTCTTCACTCTTTTATATCATTTTTGGATTGTTGTTTGGGAATTTATGATTTTAATATTTTCTGATGTTTTATAAATGATTAATCAAACTGAAAAAAATAATTGATAATGGAAATAACTGACATGTAACTCTATTTATTTCTCATTAAAAGGAATTTAAAAGTATAAAAAATAGAAAAATAGAAACAATATAAACTGGGGAAATATCAAACTGCATCATTTCAACGAGCAGTTCGATCTGAACATCAACACATCACACAGACAGGTCATGGATTTTTCTTGGTTTTTTTGGGAAGGTGGTCGTTAGATATGATATATCGACTGTTACTGAGCATAATTATAATTTTCAGCTCTACATCCTTTAGAAAATCACTAATCATGTCATAAAGTTTTCATGACAAAACTATAAATTGATCTTTTCAAATAATAAGAGCAGAATTTCCTCCACAGATATTCTGTTTAAATTAGGATCCGTGTTTTGGGGCAAATAATTTTGATTCAGTTGATTTAATTAAAGAAGAAAGTTTGAGTCCACAGGAATGATATTTGGTGAATAAAGCTCATGTTTGAATTTAGAAACTAATCAGAAGTTCCCTTCATTCATTCATTCATTCATTCATCAGTACTTCCACCCAGCGTTGCCATGGTTACCTCAGCAGCCAGGTAGTTGCCGGTGGCCAGGTGTTTGAATCGGTAGAGGCTGTTCCAGTGTCCCGCCCCCCCACGACACGGGTCATGATGGACAACCTGACGGACGAATCAGCACACAGAGAGAGAGTTTACTACAACTTCAGCTTCAGAGGAAACTGTGTGTGTGTGGGTGTGTGTGCGTGTGTGTGTGTGTGTGTGTGTGTGTGTGTGTGTGTGTGTGTGTAGGTGTGTGTGCGTGTGTGTGTGTGTGTGTGTGTGTGTGCGTGCGTACCTCGACCTCCCACAGGGCGTTGGAGCTGGTCGCTGAGGTCGCTGACTGTCTCAGCGTGGTTCGGAGGAAGACGTGCAGTTTGCTCTTGTACTCGTCACAGGTCAGAAACTTTTCCTGCTCAGCGTGAAACAAACGCACCACATCACCCTGAGAGACAGAAAGACCAAGAGGAAGTGTTAAAGGACGAGTCCAGGCGTAATATTACATTTTGAATTAATTCACATGTGAACTTTTGGATGAATTCAGTAACCATGGCGATGTGTTTTGCTCATACTGGAGTATCAGTGTTTTAGACTGTGGTGTGGCTCCTTCTACTGAAGTAAAAGGTTTGAATGTGTCTTCCACCCCTGTAGTATAAATACTGCAGTATTTTCTGTCACTCACTCCTTTGAGGACCTCCTCTCTGTGGTCACTGAACATCATGAACAGGTTGATCTTCCAGCTGGTGTTGCAGTTCACAGAGTTCACCTGCAGAGGGAGACAGAGGAGGACTGATCAGCGCTCATCCTCATCAGTATCAGGACTGTGTGTGTGTGTGTGTGTGTGTGTGTGTGTGTGTGTGTGTGTGTGTGTGTGTGTGTGTGTGTGTGTGTGTGTGTGTGACCTCTTTGCAGCCTGGATGGTCGGTCAGTTCGTAGTTGGAGGCGTGAAGCGGTTGACCTGCGTTCACCGGATTCAGGATCACTTTGTCTCCCACCACCACCTGCAACAGGAAACACACATTAAATACTGAATATTAATATTATTATTATTATTAATACTGCTGCTGCACATTGTTCCAAGCAAAGGCAATAGTGGAAAAATAAGGGAATATAAAGGGATACAAATAAATTAAATAAAAATATATACAAATTTAAATTTTCCACTTATTCTTTTACTGATTTTTTTTTTTAATTCTTTTTTAAAAGTTAACAAAAATAACTGAACTCATGAAGATGAAGACCGTGAGTTGCAGCTGAAAGCTCCATAAGTAATACAAAGAGGTTGCTGAATATTTTCTTAATATTATTATTGTAATAATGGAAAGTTATTTGGAGATATGAAAATGATATGATATGAAAAAAGCTTTAAATATCTCTGTGCACAGCTGTAATGTCCCCAAACTCATAACGTTTCATCCTGAACATGAGCAGAGTAACTGTCCTGTGAACCTGTCCTGCAGTGTGAGACACCCTGCGTGCAGGTGTGTAGTATGACGTGATATTTACGTTGTCTCCGTTGGCGCGGAGCTTCCAGAACGGCTGGATGAAGAGCCAGGAGCCTTCGTTCCCCGTCCCGTCCAGAGTGACCCGCATGGCGTTCTTCTCCAGCAGAGCCGGCAGACGCTTGTTCACCGTCAGGTATTTATTACTCTTCATGTGGAGCAGCTGGACACACAGAATATGATCATATGATTTATTCTTGTTCAGACTCAAAGAGCGACTGTTTCTACGAACATGTGCTGTGTGAATCACAGCCTGATAGATCTTCTTCCTCTGTGCCACTGAGCTGCATTGTTGTCCAGAAACTATTAAAAACATGAGTGAGTCTCACTGTTGGATTGACTGACATGTTCCTTCATCACCATGAACACACACTCACACACACACACACACACACACACACACACACACACACACACACACACTGTCCTGCTCCCACAAATACTCACTAGAGCACCAAATATTGATTAAAATAGCACTATTTCCTTCTTTTTGTTTGTTTAAAAAAACTCCTGTGAGCAGCTGAAATGAATGCATCAAGTGTTTCTCAAGTGTCAACATATGAAAACAGGTTTTTCTTGCTGTTATAATCCCTCATGTTTATATGGGTCATTAAGGGATCCTTTCCTAATTCTCTTGAAATCTAAGTTACGTGTCTTGTTTTGTGTACAAATGTTTTCAAACCTTTATTTCCTGAGGGCAAATTGTTCACTTTACAGATGCTCCTTTCAGAAGAGAAAAACATATCCCATCGTGCAATTAGGAGGAAGAAATATTAAAACTATAACAAGGTGTATAAAATATGTACAGTCTACTAAATATACACGGAGAAAAAAACTACAATAACAGATAATAAAAAAGAATATATACAGTACAGGTGTGTGCTTTGTTTACCCAAACACTAATATACAGTTATTATACCTTTATACTGTAAGAGAATAGAAACAGAGATATAGAATAAGAAATATAAGAATTATGTAGACAATGTGCATTGTGATATAAAAATCTAGATTTATATATCACTATAAACAGAAATGCCATATGACAGTAGAGTTATTGCAGAAGTTGAATTATTGTACAGAGTAATTGCATTGTTAAGTTATTACACAGGATTATGCAGTCAGTCAGCAGTTCACTGCAGTATAAATATGGAATAATTTAAGGAGTTATAGTTGAATGATGGGAGAAAAAGGAAAAGGAAAGAAAAAAGATGCAGCGCAGCAGGGATTTACATTTCCATGACAACAGGGCCACTCGCTTGAAGCTGTGTCTTTAACTGAAGACGAGCTTAGGTTGAGTTGAGTGGCTACAAAACGGCAAATTAACATTTCTTTGTGCATACATTTTTCAAAATAAAAGTCCCCCGTTATTTTGTTATTTCAGTGCTTTTATTGGAAAGCAGTTAAATCAGGAAATGTTGGGTTTCCATCAGCAGGAACTTAACAGCTGGAAGCAAATAAAACAGATACCTGAAAGAACAGACAGCAACGCAGGAGAGAAACTAAACTTCACACCACAGAGATTCAGTTAGAAGTTACAGAAGTAGTGAATCAGTCAGCGAGACGTCACTGCCGCTCGCTTGGAGGCGGATCAGGCGCACTTTGGCCCCACTCCAGAGAGGCTCCATCTCAGGCCTGACTCAGTGCTTTGAAATTGATAACAGAAATGCAAATCAGTGCAGCATAGTTTGAGTCAGGGCAGCCATGGAAAAGCCCCAGTTAAAGGACCGCCTACTAAACTGACGTCCTGTAAGTCCTCACGACACAGCTGTCTGATTTACATTCGGTTCACTGTGATGCAAATGATGTGTCTGGGTTCTCTGACCTGCAGACATCAGCAGTGAATGTTTGTGAGCACATTGTCTGTTTCAGCTCATGTCAACATTTAACCAGTAGACTACTTTAAAAAAAAATCACACAGTTTCGAAAGTTGTTAATGAGGTGCATTAATCTAAATTTGGCATTAAATTCACCACATCGAGTTCATCTACCTGTCAACATTTAGAAGCTGTCTGAACAAAATGTTTCCACTCGACTCGACAGTAAATGTCAGATTTTACAAATACAGTAAACAGTAACCAGTACAGGATACTTCTTTGTTGCCCATCGAGGAGAAACTTTATAAACTTTGTGAAACGTTGTCTGTGACAAATTCTTCATCACTTGTAAATTCAGCAAACCTCCTACATGAAGTTGTTTCTTTCTTTGTGGAAAAAAAACATTGTGTCTGTTTGTCCCGGTGTGTTGGCTGCTACTGTTGGGCCGCAGGTTAAACTGGAGACTTGTGATTGGATCACCCAGGATACATTTTAATACCAGGTGTAAACAGACCCATGTGCACTTTATTTGTCTGTTTGTCTGTGTTTTATTTTGCATCATTTTGCGCCACTTTCCCAAAATCAAAACTGATTTAAACCTTATTTAAATAACACAGAAAAGATGATTTGTTGGTGTATCCATCAGTGGACAAGATATCAATAAGACGGATGTAACAAGATGAAGAAGACATAAGAAGACAAAAAAAAACATAAGAAGACTGATGGCAATAAATGAAGAGTCATTGGGTTTTGGACTTTGGACAAAGGAAGACATATGAAAAAAAATGTCAGATCAATCAATAATAAAAATATTAAATTGTTAGTTGGAGCATTTTGGCTGTCAGCTTCATCCTCCTCACACAGAACGTGTTCAAACATGTGAAAGGTGCAGCTCACGTATTGTTTGTACTGTAGTTAAGTGGAGTGTTACACATCCATGAAACCTTCTCCACACCTTCAACACACACACACACACACACACACACACACACACACACACACACACACACACACACAGACACACACACACACACACACACACACACACACACACACACACACACACACACACACACACCTTTCTCGTACAGGAATTGTTATCTTCACAATCTGACACAGTTTCACTCAGCAGCCGCCACACCCAGACTGTCCCTGTGTGTGTGTGTGTGTGTGTGTGTGTGTGTGTGTTGTGATGACAGATTTTCAGCTCTGAAGGTCAATATTGACTCTAACAGATAGCAACACATCGATACACAGAGCAGTGAGACAGGATGTGTGTGTGTGTGTGTGTGTGTGTGTGTGTGTGTGTGTGTGCGTGCGTGTGTGGGTGTGCGTGCATGTGTGTGTGTGTGTGGGGGGGTGTGCGCGTGCATGCGCGTGTGTGTGTGTTTGTGTGTGTGTGTGTGTGTGTGTCAGACAGGTACAGTAGTAAATGATCACACAGACAAAGTCAAAAGGACACATGTTGCTGTGGTGAGGAGGGGACGGCTGTGAGTCACCTGGTTGTCATAGCAGCAGCAGCAGGTGTCACTCGATCGATTTGTACCGATGACAGCCAGGTGAGTGTTGAACAGTCATATCATCCAACGATGTATCTAAGTACATTTAAGGGCTTTTCACACTGCAGAAAGCAGTTAGCTGCAGGCTAAGTGAGTTAGCCACAATCCTGGAACCCCGACTTTAGCCTACGGCTAGCTAACCCTGCTCCAGAGGTAGCCATGCTGTGTCTCACTGTGGTCATTTTGTGTCTCTTTGTATTCATAATGCATTGTTTAATGGTCATTTTTTGCTTCTATTTGTGAATGTTTTGCATATAATTGCTGTTATTTTGTGTTTGTTTGTGGCTGTTTTGAATCCCTGTGTGGTTGATATGAATCTCTTTATACTAATTTTGTGTCCTATCTTGTCCAATCTTGTGGTTGTTTTGTGTCTTTTTGTGGTCATTATGTGTCTATTTGTAGACTTTTTAGTCTTCATTGTAATTTTGTGTTTCTTTCTAGTTGTTTTATGTCTGTTTGTGTCTCTGTTGGTAATGTTACATCTCTTTGTGTCTTTCTGCAGTCCTTTAGTCATTTTGACTCTTTTTATAGTTGTCTTGTGTCTCATTATGCTCATTCTGTGTCAGTCTGTCGTCAACTTGTCTCTCTTTCTTGTTATTCCATTGACTTTATGACAAAAAACAGTCACAACAAAGAGAAGCTCTGGACCGGTGTCCCCCGACCCCTCAGGAAGTGGGACTGGACAACAACAACGAGACATCACTTTCTCTCCTGATCAGATCAGACGTGTCAGACATGTTTGTATCTCTGCAGAACAAGATGAACTGAAGTCACTGACCTGTATGACAGTCCCATATTTGACAACGTCTCCATGGACTTTCTTGTTTTCCGTCTCGTTCTGCTTCTGCTCCAGGTTGGACGCATGCTGCAGACACACACACACACACACACACAATTAATTGTATTTAGTTGTAACATGCAGTGACATCTGTTGTGAGTCCTGTCTTCACTCTACAATACAACCAGACAATAAACCTGAGCAGCACATGAACATTGTCTCTGTTGTTTGCTTGTTGATGATGTTTTTTCATGTTTATAGATTTTTGTTTTATTTCAGATATACTAAACATACTGATGTATTTTTTATTATTTTCCTCAGCCCGACCTCATTAAACTTCTGTAACAACCTACACGAGTTTCATGTTTTACCTGGAAGATTCATGTCATCGTCTCCACACAGTCAGAGAAATAAAAAGTGAGCGTCCTGCTCATGAGAGCGTCGGTGCGGCTCTGCACTGAGTTTTGTAGTTGAGTAATTTTGAGACAAGACTCAAAATAAAGTGCAGTAATTAGATGAGAGTCGATTTGAATCAGCAACATTTATGTGGAAGCCCCAAATCATATCTTTGTATTGGACACATAAAGTTGAAATTGAAATTGTTTCCCAGAGACGGTTCTTTAAAGAGTGTGTGTGCAGAAATGTGTGTGTGTGTGTGTGTGTGTGTGTGTGTGTGTGTCTAACCTGTAGTTTCTGCAGCAGAACCACATCAGCAATCTTGTCCTTCTCATGTTTGGCTTGTTTGGCTTTCCAGAACTGTTTCTGAGCCGAGTACCGACTCATAGGACAAACCTTAAACAGGCAGTCTGAGTGAAGACAACAGATGAGGACGAGTTCAGTTCAATTCAGTGAGACAGAACAAACATCAGTGACAAACTTATTGATAACCAGAATGATCTTAATCTTATTCTTCATATTGAGGAGTTATCTGAGGTCTCTCTGTGTTGTTGGTTTGAGTGATTAGTTCCAGACTGATGATTGGTCAGTGGACCAGCACATGAAGCTAATTGGTTGTTTTGGTTTCAGAACATCAAACCGGTGAAGCGTCTGACATTAAGCCTGAGTCCGACTGTCTGTGTGAAGTTTTATTTCTGCCCAACGACCAAATATAGACTTTATGAGCTGATGAGCAGCGGTGATACAACAAGCTTTCACAATCACTACAATCAAAATGTTCACCTGTTTGGGAAGATAACATTGACTTTAGCATGGTGGCAAAGCTAGCACTGATATTAGCCAGTTTGAGGAGCTGACACTGGTGTTAGCTCGTTGAAGAAGCTAACATTGACATTGTCCAAGTTTCCAGCTGTTTGTCCAAAGTCCCAATTTGTCAAAAAAAAAAAAAAACTAATTGTGCATATGGAGAAGCTAACATTGACGTTAGCCTATTGGGGAGGCTAACACTGATATTAGCTTGTTGCACTAACACTGGTGTTAGCCTGCTGGAGAAGCTAATATTGATGTTAGTCTGTTTGTGAAGCTAACCTGTTGAACAAGCAAACACTGATGTTAAGAAGCTAATATTTATGTAAACCTATTGGAAAAGCTAACACTGGTGCATGTTTGGGAAGCTCACAGTGATGTTAGCTTGTTGTGAAAGCAAACACTGATGTTAGCCCATTGGGGAGGCTAACACTGATGTTATCCTTTTGGAAAAGCTAAAACTGATGTTAGTCTTTTGATGTTAGTCTGCTGGAAAAGCTAACATTGGTGTCAGCTTGTCAGCTAACATTGATGTTAGTCTGCCGAATGAAGCTAATGTCGATGTTAACATTTTGGATAATCTAACACTGATATTAGCCTGTTGGAAAGCTAACACTGATGGTAGCCTGTTGGAAAGCTAACACTGATGGTAGCCTGTTGGAAAGCTAACACTGAGGTTCACCTGTTGGAGGGAAAAGCTAACATTGATGCTAGCCTGCTGAAGAACTTACTATTAATGTTTGCCCTATAAAACCACGTGAAACAGATTGTTATCGTTCCTTAATATCTCATCTGGAATCAAAGTGAATGATCTGTGTCTAAACTCCTTCTAAACATTTAGCATTTAAAAAACATACATTTCAGTAAATTTTAACTCCTTCCTGTTCAGGAAGAAGCTACAGTTACAGTTACGTCATTAACAAACAAAATCAGTGAAAACAACAAGCTAATCTTTAACAGAATATTTGTTCACTAATGTTTACTTTGGATCCTTCTCTGTTTTTTTCACACTTTGCAAACATAAAAGAGTGAAGATAAAGTTTTGTCTGTAATATTTGAAAAAATGACTCTGTGTGCAGCAGATTTTACACACAACTGTCTCCTCCTCAAAACTCAAAAATCAGATGTTTTTAAATTGGTCTCTGAGTTCAGACAAAAGTGGAAAAAGCAGCTTCTCATTTCCGTCTGACTGTTGATTCGTTGTTAGAACAGAAACTCAGAAAAACAAATAAAACTGGATCGAAAGAAAAAACACAAAGAGGCAGAGGACAGAGGTAAATATTGACTCTCCTCCTGCAGATCCTGTACATTAAAAAACACTGTTACTGTGTGTGTGTGTGTGTGTGTGTGTGTGTGTGTGTGTGTGTGTGTGTGTGTGTGTGTGTGTGTGTGTGTGTGTGTGTGTGTGTAAAGCAAACATAATTTGTTTGTATATCGTGCTGTAAAGATCTAAATGGATTTTCTGGTTTAAAGGCATCTTGACTTAAGGAAATTAGCTTTTAACTCGTACACACACACACACACACACACACACACACACACACACACACACACACACACAGCCTGACTCTTAACAGTGCATCCTTTGTAACTTTTATAATTTAATTGTGTGATTAATTACTTCTTTACAATTTTTAATAAATAAAAACAGACAAATCATTTTTTTTGTCAGCCATGATGTTCTTTTTTTGTCTCTTACTCAAACGGCCTGCAGTGTTATAAATATAAATAAATATAAATATAGTTATATCGATCAATTTGAACATTTAAAATGCTGTCAATACTGATTTTTCACAGTAGCAATACAGGCTGCATCTAACAATTATTTCCATTGTTGATTGTTGTAGATTATTTTCTTCATTAATTGATTAATTAATCCTGTCATGATCTTGTCAGTTGAAAAAAGGTCCAGACATGTGGACGTCCGTCCCTCTGCTCCACATGTATCTTTCCAATATTTTTCATTATTGATTAATCTGTCCATCATTTACTCTATTAATCAATTATAAAATGTCAGAAAATGGTCAGAAAAATGTCAACCAGTATTTTCGAAAGTCCAAGATGACGTCCTCACGTCTCATTTTGTCCACAACTCAAAGATATTCAGTTTCCTGTCAGAGACGAGGAAAGAAACCAGAAAATATTCACATTTAAGACGCTAAAATCAGAGAATTTGGACTTTTTTTTCCTTAAAAAAAAAAGACTCAAAACAATTCACCAATTATCAAAATAGTTGGTGATTAATTTAATAATTGATTGATCACTGCAGCTCTAGTTGAAATGCTGGTATCAGTTCTGTACTTTCAGTTTCTCTTCAACAGCGAGGTGAGACACCACAGCCGTGCCCACATGGTTTCCTTTCACTCCCAACAGAGGCGTCTTCTTCTCATCACTCACTCGTCTCACTGTACCTGTTGCCATGTTACAACAGAACAGTGAGGAAAGAACGTCAAAAGAATCTGCTCAAAAACTAAAATGAAGTGAGTGAGAACTCTTTACAGCTTTGCTTTTTAACTTTGTGATCAGTTTTTAGGTGACTGTACCTGACGTGTGCAGTCTGTCTGTCTCAGGTCAGCAGAATGTGTTTGAAAATTCGTTAGTTTATAATGTGACGTCATTCGCGCCCACTGGAATCGATAAGGGAATCGTTTGCAAAATTGGCAAATGATTCCAAGGAATTGAAACACTGGGAACCGGTTCTCAACAAGAACCATTTTTCGATTCCCATCCCTAGTAGTGACGATACAGAAAAATCTGTGTTGTGCGCCAGTGTGTGACCGGTGACCGTATACCGCCCAATCACATCACAGTATCAATATAATATCAATTTATTGGCGGGCCCTACATCTCACTTATCAGTGTGTCTGTCTGATGTAAAGTTGAAGCTGTCAGTCTCTCTGTGATCTACTTGTAAACTGGATCAACTGCTCGATGCCCCAAAACTGAAACAGCACAGAACAGATGGTGCAACATGCTGTTTTCTATATATACGTCTGTGTGTGTGTGTGTGTGTGTGTGTGTGTGTGTGTGTGTGTGACCTCACCACAGAGCAGCCAGTGGAAAACTTCACCAGCAGCTGGACTCACATCAACACACACATCATTTATATTTCATACAGAACGCTGGAGGTTTGCAAGAGTCCATTTGGTTCTGATAACAAAGATCTGACCCAGGATCTGAGCCGGGCCGGACTCAGCTGCCGAGCTCAGGCACCAGTACTCAAAAAAACTCTGGAAAAATTATCGCCAGATTGATCACGAGTTGAAAAACGGGTCCAAGCCTGTTTTTCAACTGACAAGATTTTGACAGGATTCATTTTTCAGAAGTTTCTGACATTTTATGGTCCAAACTAATCAATTAGTGGAAAAATACTTTTGGGTTACTTAACTGAATTTTTATTGTATTAGATTTTTCTTACTTTGTTTTCATCACTCAATTTTTCAGAAAACACACACACACACACACACACACACACACACACACACACACTCGGTCCTACCTCTGAACTTCTTTGGAGGATTCTCCAAATCTCCAGCAGCTGGTTCAACCACGCAGCGGTCATCTACCAACCTACAGACAGAAACCAAAGAAGAAGAAACGTCAGCGTGTTGGAGATGCAGCGCGAGACGAGCAGGGACGATGACTGAGGAGAAGAAAAGAGAGGACAGAGACGAGGAAGAGGAAGAAGACACGAGTGGCAGAAAAGAATTGACTATGAGGACTTCATTGTCTTTAAACCACATAAAATAAAATAAAATAAAAGAAAAGAAAAGAAAATATTCCTTAAGACAGAATCCTCTCAAACTTTTATTGAATTTATTTATTGTCACTGACATGAAAAAACTGTTCTCTCCCAGCTGTGTCCTGTCAGTGACGTACGAAGAACAACACAAGGAAAGTGAGAAAAACTGCAGACGATTGCATTAAAACAACAACAACATAACAACAAGCATTAAAGAACGGCATCTCTGTTCTTTTAAAAATAAAACTGAAGTGAAACCAGCGGATATCTGGAAGGAAATCAACCGACAAACTGACGGTTTGATTGGACGACCATCACGAACGTGTGAAACTCTTCGTCTGTTTTTAGACACGTTTTTCTCACCACATGCTGCAGCTGATAAGAAGCTCAGTGAAGAGAAGAGTGTGAAGAGAAGCTGCACCGACAGCCAATCAGAGCGCTCCATCTCTGAGCTGCAGTGATGAACACACAGCTCTCTTCGTCCTCACTGTCATACAGTCTGACCAGATCAAAAGAACGATCAACTGTCCTGTATTTATGTGTGAAAGAAGATGGTGTAGCTTTGGTTTCAGAAGTGGTGAAAAAACCAGCTCTTCGGTCCTCTGAGACACGCGGCGGCGTGGCTGCAGTTCACTGCAGCTGATTTAGATCATCAAGAAATAACACGCAGATTTCTTTCCCTATTGACTAATCATGCAGAATTTCAGTTGATCAAGATTTTCTTTTGATGACTACAGCTGTATTACTGTAGTGACTCGCCTGAGAGACAGAACTCAGGGCAAAAAAGACTTTATTTACTCCCTACAACTTTTAAAGCACTTTTTGGGGCTCTAAACTAAATTCTATGACTGTACTGTGACGAATCACGTTGGTGCTGGTGGTGATACTGAAATTTCTTGATGAATTCATTTTTAAAAATCTGCATTTCATGGCTCAAGCGCCACTTCCTGTTTCCTGAGCCTTGTGAGGCCACTATTGAGATAGAGACAGAGATAGAGTCTGTCTGACTGCTCTACGTCACAACATTTAAGTTTTTAAAAAGTAGATTAACACCCCCGGCCCCCGCTCTGGAGTGGGAGTCTGAGAAAGTTGCCACAAGCAAACAAGATTTTTCTGCCAGGTCATCTCTGCAGCGCTGCAGTACCTCATTATGATGCTGTTTATCACATATTTTTCCTTTTTCATAAAACTGCATTTTGGTTCTGCAGTTAGAATACTGCACTTGGCCATCTTGCAATTTCAATAATATTACGATTATTTGTGCATGAAGTCAGCTTCAGTGTTGGAGCGTCTGCAGGAGAGACTTGCTTCTGCAGAGCGGCTAACTTCTGGTTTACCCACCACTAACTTGGATGGGATCAAATTATTCAATCACGCAGCTCTTCTAGAGTTTCCAAATGTTATTTGGGCTGAATGGATCTAATCCTGATGGTGAAACAAGTCATTTTGTGGAGGTGGTGACACACAAAAAAAATGTATCTTGCATTTTACAGCAGCTTTTTTTTACAATATGAGTCTACATGAAAAAGTATTTGTTGGCTCCAGACCATCACACGACGCCGTTATTACACGGTTTGGACACGTGTTGAACTGCTTGGTGCTCCTTCACTGAGCACTGTTACCTCCAGGGACCATAGTTCAAATCATGAGAAAGCTAAAGGGAACTCAGCTCCTCTGAAAAGGACATGAGCTCCCCTGAAAGACTCCTTTGAGAAATTTAGGGAGAGCTGTAAAATATGATGTTCCTGAAATAAATAATAAGAGGAAAAATATGCAGATGTTTTATCGTCACTGATTTGTCTAGTCTTGTTTTTTTTTCTAGATTAATAAATGTATAATTTGATTTTGAAACAGTAGCCTTATGTTGTTGTTATTTAGCCTCTATGAAATGTTAATGACAGTATTAACTGTCTGTCATAGTAACAGTAGAAAGTGTTTTGCAGTAACCCTGAACCTTACAACCCTGCCCAGGTCACACAGGCCACGCCCCCTACAATGGCTGTCTTGTGCACCCCACCCTGCACACTTCCTCCGCTTCCCTTCTCCTTTTTATGAGCTTCTTTCAAAGTGATGTGGTGAGTGAAGGTACAACTTTAGATGTAGTTAATGTGATTCAGAGGAACGTCTGAACACTTTAATCAAGTCTCACATCTGGATTCTGCCGGTCGGAAAGACAGACGACAAAGTTTTTTAGTGAATGAATCAAACTGAGACTGTAAAAGTGAGATGGATGGAAACACCCTCGAAAGAAAATAAAGAGTCTAACTTTAGTGAAAAGACCAAAACTGTTTTCTTTGTCTCGGGATTTAAGACCCTGAGAGAATAAAGAAGGTTCACCACCATTGTAACAGTGTGTGTGTGTCATTAAGGTAAATCTCTCTTACCATCTGTTTAGGCAACAGAGGGGCTCAACAGTGACACACACACACACACACACACACACACACACACACACACACACACACACACACACACACACACACACACACACCTGGCCTCCTGCTGAATCTGGTTAATGTGTTCTATGAATGGACAGGTAATCCTGCTGACTGCAGACTGTCTGCTCACTGCATTTCACAGGTGTGTGTGTGTGTGTGTGTGTGTGTGTGTGTGTGTGTGTGTGTGTGTGTGTGTGTGTGTGTGTGTGTAACAACAAGCAGCTTCAACAGAAACTCAGACTGGTGATCCTGCAGCAGAATTTCTTTCTCTGGTCTGAATCAGAGCAACAAAGTTTATGAGATGATCTATTTGACTTTTACTGTGAAGAAGACTTAAATTTCACAATAAAAGCCTTGTTTTGTATGATGGATTTATGAGTTTTGACTCGTCATTGTTCTGCCTGATAGCAAACACTCTCACGTCTCTGAGTCATACAGTTGTTTTGGATCCTGACTCAGTCGAGGTCACGCAGGTCAGTCACAAACCAAAAACCACAGCCTGTAAACAAATCAGGTGAGTGCAAGTGATTGTGGGAAACTCTGGCCTCCATATATTTAATCATCACCTGCCAAACACGCTGCTTTTATGAGTTCTGTTCAAATAACTAAAACCAGAGGACAAACAATGGGACGATGGACACTGTCCCGGCTAATGTGGCTGTTTCTGGCATTAAAAATGTTGCTGGCGTTCATTTATTTTGACTGTTTGTACATCTGTCCATTCATTCATCTACTGACCCACGGCGGAAAGAACTTAATTTACTTAAATAATTCATATTTAATTTAAAAATAACTACATTAAAAATGACTTTCTAACATGTCCTCACTTATCAAAAGTGTTCGACTTTCCAAAAAAATATTCCTTCATGACTTATTTTCTGCAAACGCCCAAAATTATTTTACGTTCCTCACGTCCCCAACAGTCTGCCTCACACACACACACACACACACACACACACACACACACATGCACACACACACACACACACACACTCACACACACACACACACACACACTCAGAGCTCATTGCTCTTCCTACAGTATGTGTGTGTGTGTGTGTGTGTGTGTGTGTGTGTGTGTGTGTGTGTGTGTGCATGTGTGTGTGTGTGTGTGTGTGTGTGTGTGTGTGTGTGTGTGTGTGAGAGGGTCATTGACTTAATCGTCCGTCATGTAAATCATTGAGCTTCAGTAAATAAACACTAAAAAAACATCACATATGTAAAATAAAGAGATCAGGACAAAGAGATGAACACAAAGAACCTTTTCATATGTGAAGGGTTCTCTTGCAGAACAACACTTGTTCAGTATTCATCAGTGTGGTTGCTGAGTTAGCAGTTAACCCTTCGTTTTAACCTGCAGCCCTGAGTTACTGTTACATGCATGTCAGGATTTTCACTCTAGCTCTGCGTGAATGCAGTTAAAGATACGGGAGACAGATTTATAGGAGTTTTTGGAGAAAAAGTTCCTTGATTTCTGACAGAAGCAGCTTCTCATTTTTAGATTTGAGATAAACTTGCTTGCAGCTATACAATCACATGCACCTGATGGCCAGCACAGTGAAACGTGTGTCCGTTTGCAGCGCTGGTTGTGCACACAGACGTTAACACAAGAAGCAGTGTGGACGTGAACAGTATGGGCAGTACGGAGGATGTGACGGGGTCAGGGGTCAGTAGACACATCAACAGACAAGCTAGTCTCACACGGTCAGACGTCTCTCCACAGCGCTCAGTGCAGGAGGAAGGTCTGGCTCCAAGCAGACACGACCCGCTATAGGTGAAAAGAACGTCCTGCCTTGTTCTCATTTCTTTAAACCAATCACAAACGTCTTGGGCGGAGCTAAGGCCAGGATGCAGCGACGGTGCTGCTGCACACATGAACACGTCTGGAGGCGAGTTTACGTTCGTATCGGCAGCGTGCGGGCATTGATTCATCGTTTTCAGCCTGCAGGTTGTAGCTTGGAAGTTTTTTGTTGTTTCCGGAGACGCAGACGCCGCAATGCCGCTTACAACAAGCGACCAATGGCTGAACTTACAGCAACAAGTGCATCCAGTGAGTCAGACTAAAGTCAAGCTAAATGAAAACACGTCAGAAACTGTTTGCGCCTGTACACGGCGGAAAACGTTGGAAAAACGGAGAGGGGTGGCACAGATGGCGTGCTTTGTCGTTTTTTGCACAAAAATATGTAGTCAACACATTTATTTATTTATTTTATCAACTTAAATTTTGTTTTTGTGGCCAAACATGTTTGTTTTGCTGATAAATGCTGCAGAGCCCTGGTCCAGTTAGTTTGATCTCAGTTTTGGATGAACTCATTTCATTCACATCATTTTTACTTTTATCTGCCTTCTTTCAGTTTTCTTTCTGTTTTCCCTTCTTTCCACTTTTCTTCCAGTCTTTCTCTTATTACATATTATTTATTATTATATTATATTACATCCCTTATTTATATCTTCATAACTTTCTTTTCTTTTTGTTGCTCACTTTTTACTTTTTCTCGTCTCATTTCTTTCTTTCTATTCTTTCCTTTCTGTCTCTTTCCTTCTTTTTAGTTTTGCACTTTCATGTTTTCCCGCCTTCTCATTTTTCTTCCCCTCTTCAATTCATCTTTTCTTTCTTTCTTTTTTCTTTGGAAGTCTGACTTTCCGACCGCCCACAGAGTCCACCATAGCTAACACCAACAGCCAATCAGTTCTTTTGTCTGCCTGCCAGGTGTGTCCCAGGTGTGTGTGTGTGTGTGTCTTTCAGGACACCTGTGTCTGCTGATTGCTCTATTCACAGGACTGTCACTCACACACACACACACACACACACACACACACACACACACACACACACACAGACACACACACACACACACACACACACACACACACACACAGACACACACACACACACACACACACACAGACGTGCTCTCAGGTATGTTGACTCAGTTCTCTGACAGCTGACTTGTTTCTCACAATCAAACCTGATTCTCAGAAATCACATCAGCAACATCTGTTTCACTTAAACAGCTGGAATCTGTCAAACATTTGATTAATAATAACTTGTTTCTGTTTCTGTCCTTCCTTCTTCGCTCACTTGCGTCTTTTGTCTCGCCTCCTTCTCTAAAAGTCAAGGGAAACTTAAAAGTTAAAGCTGCTCTGTTTAAAGTTTTCTTAAAAACAACTAAATGTTATGTCTGTGTTCAGACTTTCTCCTGTGTGCATGGTCTGACAGATTTCTTTGTTGGCTGTTTCCTCTTGTTGACTGATTTGGGAGTGTAGATGGGCTGCGGAGGGGAGGGGTTAGTTGGAAACCTGAGCTCTTCGTGGCTCCAGTCATGTTATTGTAAAATGAGTAAATTATTTATTTATTTCAAAACTTTTTGGGTTTGAGTTGGGCTCAAAACCCAAAAATCTATTGCAGAGTGATGCCTTGAAATTGTTGACAGTATATTAACACTCTCTCTACATAAACGTGCTGCTGAGGCTCAGTCAGTAGATCAGCTGTTCGACCCGCGGCTCCTGTCTGCACGTCAAAGTATCCTCTGGAAAGATACTGAACCCCAAATTACTCCTGAAGGCAGAGAACCTCAGTGTGTGAAAGGTCGGTTCCTCAGTGAGGAAATGTGTGAATGTGACGTGTTGTAAAACACTTTGAGTGGTCAGAACACTAGAAATTTAAAAATGCAGACCATCTTTTGATTTTTTATGATTTGTTGCTGTCACATGTGACTGAACTCTGGTGGTTAGTTTCTCTCTCTCTCTCTCCGTCTGTAAACTGTGGTTTGTTTTTGTCGTCCTGCTCCACCTGTCCTCTCCTCCGTCCTCCACTCTGTGGCAGGAAAGACACATTTGAATGTGGATTTGTGTGTCTGAATGAGTGCAGGTGTTCTCGGTCGGTTCACGGCCGGAGCTCCTCTGAGAGTCACAGTCAGTTCAGTTTTAGTGTTTCTGTTAATAACCGACAGCTTTGACCTCATTTACACTTTTTTATTTTACTAATCTGAGCTGAATTTTATCCACAGATCAACAGGAGAAGATGAAGTGCAGACTGACCAGCCCAGAATCACATCAGTTTATGAAACAGTCACAAAATTTAATCAGTAGATTTCTGTAAATGGACACGAATGGAACTTTTTTTTTTGGAGACAGTCAGCACGACTTCCACGTTTTTAAATTAATTATTAAATTAATCTACAACTAATTTTACAATCAATTAATCAATTTCAGTAGTTTTTTTTTAAGAAAATGATCTGATTCCAGCTTCTTAAATGTGAATATTCTCTGGTGTCTTAATGACACGACTCAGACAGATTCATTGATAATGAAAGTAATCGTTAGTTGCAGCCCCGCTTGTCTTCATGTCTTTCCGTTTTGTCTTGTTTGAAGGTGCTCCGAGACTCTGAGCAGAGAAATGATCCTCATCTCAACATTTATTGAGGATCTCTGCTGGGAGGCAGATCAGGGATCACAGAGGATAAACTTCTCTGTGATGTGACCATGAAGGTGAGACGTGTGAGCGTGTTTTATTAAAGTGTGTGTTTGCTGATCGGCGTTGTGTTAACGAGCTGCTGTATTAGAGGTGAAGAGCACAGCGTCCTGTTTGAATCCTGTTTGTTCTGATGCAGCTGAATTTGACTGTAGGTAAAACCAGCAGGTTCATCCCTCTCTCCCTCTCTCTCTCTCTCTGTATTCACCAGGTCTCTCACCCGCCCTGTCTCACTCTCTCTCATGGCTGTTACTCTTTATTCAAATGTGTGTTTCAGTCTGTCGCAGGCAGTAAACTACAAATAAAAACAAACACCACACACACTGAGAATCAAAGGCAATCTGTCAGTGAATAATTAGGGCTGCACGATCAATCACAATATTATTAAAACTGCAGTATGACCAAGTGCAAAACCCAAATCACAGTTTTTTTAATAAACGAAAAATGTGACAGAGCTGCAGAGCTGCAGATCTCTGCCAGGAAACCTGAAAAGAATATCTGGATGAATCATGTAGGTATATATGTTGTATTTTGTGTGTAGCCTGAAGGAACTACAGCTCTAACTTTGTTTTACAACCTTGTGTTGTATAATGATGATAAATGACCTTGATTGATTGATTGATTGATTGATCAGGTCTGACTCGTGCTGGATGAGGTTAAGGTCAAGACCAGTCAAGTTCTTCTGCATCAAACTGGGAAAATAATTTCTTTATGGAACTGCTTTGTTCATTTTGATTTTGGAACATTTTGAAACAGGAGAAGGACAAACTGTTCACACACAGTTTGATAAACATTGTTGCTGCTGTAACGTTCAGCCGTCCACATACTTCTGCCAACATTATGTGCAACTACTTTCTGGACACTAAGGACAAAAATCTGTAGTCAGAAAATAAAAGAGAGCAGAAGTGAAGACAAAAACCTACAATAAATGACTTAAACATCAGCTGTAAACTGTCCTTTAATCAAACAGACTGAAGCTCTTCACTGTTTCAGATTCTGTTCTCGTAATGGTTCTACTGCTGCAGCACCTTCAGGTGGGTCGGGTTCTTGTTGTTTGATTAAAGGGGCGGAGGACGGACACAGTCAGATGCTCAAGGAAGTGGAAGATTATTTACATTTCTCTTGTCTGTAAATGTTAACATACTAATGTTTAGCAGGTACAATGTGTCAGTGTTCAGACAAACTGAAAATCTGACCTGACGATGGACAGATTTAGAGGATTCCTGCTCGGAACTGAAGAGTTGGACGAGTCAAAATGTTGACCTGATGATGGCGCTAAATGAGAAGTCAGTTCATCCTGAGGGGAGCGTGAAGCTCTGAACACACTCCATGAACCTACTGTCAGCACATTAAAGTGCATTTTTAGCTACTGGATGTTAATAAGCTTTACATTAAATATGCTAACATGATTAGCATGTTAATATGCTTATATGAAAATGCAATCTTTAGCATTTTAGCTTGTTAGCACACTGATATGCTCACATAGACAAATGATCATGCAGCTACTAAACACAGAACATGTAGCATGTCAACGTTAGCATGTCAACGTTAGCATGTTCTGTAAACGTGAATCTAAACCATGGATGTATTTTAAGATCTGGATACCAAACTATGAGACGGTGCTGAAACACTGTTGCTAAGAACACGTGTAAAAACGTACAGCTGCATCTAATGATTATTTCTATAGTTGATTTATCAGTCAATTATTTTGTTCATTAATTGAATGTCAGAAAATGGCAAAAAAAAATGTTGATCAATGTTTTCCAGAGTTCAAGACGACGTCCTCAAATGTCTCATTTTGTCCACAACTCAAAGATATTCAGTTTCCTGTCAGAGACGAGGAAAGAAACCAGGAAATATTCACATTTAGAAGCTGAAATCAGAGAATTTGAACTTTTTTCTTTA
The DNA here is from genome assembly GCF_056507025.1 of Lutjanus erythropterus. Classification (NCBI taxonomy): domain Eukaryota; kingdom Metazoa; phylum Chordata; class Actinopteri; order Lutjaniformes; family Lutjanidae; genus Lutjanus; species Lutjanus erythropterus. Next base: position 1,458,658 of record NC_139322.1, on the reverse strand, counting down.
GAAGAAACTACTCAAACTGATTCTTTGATTATCAGAATAGTTGGTGGTTAATTTAATAATCGATTTATTATTGGTTAATTGATTAATTGCTGCAGCTTTACAAAAAAGTTAACTAGCTTCTGGTTTGAGTTAACAGTGGCGACCCTGCTCAGCTACAGACAGTTCACACAGGAGGCAGGTTTATTCTGAAGAACCTGTGTTCACACAGCGCCCTGCAGCATCTTTCACACAGATGAAGCCTCTGTGAATTAAAAAAAAAAAAACTGTCCAGAGGTTTTATTTCTATGACATTTTGAAAATTCATTCTTCCAAGCTGGGAACTAATTTCTCAGATTATTTCAAAACCTCATGAATACATGTCTGTTGACATCTACACGTAGAAACATGGCTGACAAAAGTTCAGGTGTGGTTACTGGTAAGAAACTTTTTATTTATTCACGTATTACATATCAATATTTTGTCTAGAGAATGATGTGTTGACCAGGACACCTCTGCAGAACCAAAGTATTTCATTTAAAATAGTATTTTGACACATATTTCACTTTTAATTAATATTTCACATCCTACAATTTGAAAACTGCCAACCAATGACATCACAGCAGTTAGCATATGACGCTAATGTGGCTAAAAATGGTAACCTATTGTTTTTATTGTTGCTGCTCGGATCAATGGGAGGCAGTGAAAGTCACCGAGAAACGCTAAAGGCCACAGAGAGAGACTGTAAAGGTCAAGATCAAGTCTCATACAGGAGAGTGGGAGGAAAACCACAGCAAAGGAAACACACACAAACACACACACACACACACACACACACACACACACACACACACACAGAGAGAGAAACGGGCACAGTGGAAATCTCTCTTGGACATACTTGGTACCACTTCCTTTTCCTGCCATACAAGCAGACATCGCTGGCACTTTCTCTGTGTGTGTTTGTGTGTTAAAGTTTCTTCATCAACAGCAGAAATTCATCAACTCTGGAGAACATCAGAGAAAGTTTCATCACTTTTCTTGCTTCAGATAATCTCTCAGTTTTTAAAAAAAGCAACGGGTAACTGACTTTAGTGGATGAAAATGATGTGGTTCATTTGATCAAACCTGATTTCTGCCTTTAAGAAAACTATCATGATCACTGTCAGTTGTGGCATAAATGCTGAGTTTTGTTTAGCAGTTTCATCATCAGATCATGCGTGCCGCCACGACACTCCGACGCTGAGCATTTGGCATATTTTTCTGATCACTTTTTACCCAGCCGTCCAATCACAGCAGAGGAGAAGCAGGATGAATAACACTAACTGTGTCCTGCTCCAACGAAACCAGGATCCGTCCAACTTCAGCTCTTGAACCAAACACTGATACACGTCGAGAAACAAAATCTCCTGAACACTCGCAGACCTGCAGGTCTGTCATCTCTTCCTACGAGCTTCAACCTTCATCCAGAGCAGACAAAGACAAAGACAAAGACATCTGCAACACAACACAGACTATCTGGGAATTAAGTACTTGGAAAATTAAATTAAATTAAACTGTTATTTCCATGAAAATTCTGTATCACAGCAACCACAGCATCTCAGCTGAATCTGGACTCACTGCCTCACAGCTGTATGTCTCCACGTTGTGTTACGTAGACGTTACGTAGACGTCCTCACACAGCCTGCAGTACACCCTCTGATGACTCTTACTTACTCATGGATGCAGAAAGTACAGTTTCAGCTTCAGCTGCTTCTTTATTGTGAACAGTGTAGATTCTACCTGAACTTTTTCTTTCATAACTGAACCTGAACAATCAGAAACAAGTTGGAAACCAGACCAGACAAGAACTGCGGAACATTTTTCATTTGACCAAAGAAACCAAATTTCCATAAATGAGCAGATTTCATTAAAATCTGGAACAAAAGTAAATCAATTATGAATCTGACCAGACATTTGATACATTTTCCTGAACTTAACAATCTTCAATCCTCCACGCTGCACTAATAATTAAAGAAATTTGTCATGCAAAGATGAAATGCTGTTTTCAGCCTCTCAAATATGGAGATTTCCTGCTTTTCCCTGTTTTATATCATATCAAACTGAATTTCATTCAGGGGAATCACCTCCAACTGTCGAGTGACACACTTCTCCAAATATGGTATGAGTGAATCCCGGAGGGGGACGCCCCTTGGAGACAAAGCGGAGTGGCAGAAGCGCAAGACGCGCTCAAGAGAATCTCAGCCGCCTTTGTTCCCATTTCCCCAAAGTTAAGTTTTTAATCCAGTAATAAATAAATAAAGAGATATAAAGCTTTCAACACCAATGAAGTTCTTCCCTGCACCTTACAGAGGAGTGACAAAACAAGACAAGACATCACCTTGGACACTGGACATTTTTCATTATTATAGATGTTGCAGTCCCCGATTAAACAGACAGTTAACTTCAGTCTGTGTCGGTATTTCATAACCACAAATAAATAAAACTATTCATACAGGGGCGAGTAAATATTGACTTTGACTAAGTAGATTTCTGACCCAGTTCCTCAAGAAGACAAGTGGAAAAAAAAACATTCATGTAGAACATGTTCTATATCTGACACCCAGCCTGAAAAATGACTAAAAACATCGATGTGGAAAATATCATAAAACACCAGGCTTTAAATCCACTGAGCCTCATAAACCTGAGAACAGATCAATCATCACCATCAGGACGGTAATGAGCACTGCAGCCTGTAGGAGGCGCTGCTGCAGGACTTTACACTGATCACTGCTAACAACTGCAAAGTATAAATGAATAAAAATGTTTAGTAAATTCATTTTTATGCTTCACACTGAAACTGTACAGACATCAGCCTGTGTGTGTGTGTGTGTGTGTGTGTGTGTGTGTGTGTGTGTGTGTGTGTGTGTGTGTGTGTGTGTGTGTGTCAGATGTAAAAAGATTCTGCAGCCCTCATATAAAGTGGTTCAAAGTGTCTCCACCTGCAGCAGCTCCGACACTGACTCATGCATCGTCTAATATTCTCACATAGAAACACATTTTACTGCACATGCAGTACTTTTACTACTGATACTTGTACTACATTTAGCTGATAATACTTGGATTTTAAATGCAGAACTTGTAACAGAGTATTTTTACTTGAAAATTAATTTAAAAATAAAACATGTAAGAATTGGCCACATGTTGAATTCATACTCTAAATAAAAGCCTTCTGTGTTTGATGTAGTTTGTCCCTTCAGAGCTGCTGTACGGCACGAGTTGACATGTTGGAGAGAAAATAAAAAGAAGCAGCTGCTGCTCATCGCACTTTACTATTTTCTTATTAAACTGGTTTCTTTTCAGCGAGCTGCTGTTAGCGTGTTTCTTTCAGTCGTGCTGTTGCTGTTTGAGCTTTTGTTTTCTTAGCTTAGCTTCCTCAGTGTAGCTAGCCGGCTAACCAACAATGACATCATCATCCATCGCGATGTTTCACTGTTGACATCGTTACACGCCAGTGTGGTGAACGTCACCCAACCCAAAACCAGAGTAACTGCTAACTGCTGCTACATATAGCTGCCTTTAGCTAATTAGCTCAGTTAGCTGAGCAGCTAGCTGCCCTATAAGCTGACTCGAGTCTGCCCGACCATCTCGGAGTCTCCCAGTGACCGTGGTGGGACCAGGACTGAGCTCAGCCCCCGATGACAGGGAACACAGTACTGAGGTGATTCACAGCGGCTCCGACCAGGACTCTGACTCCAGAGACGAGGAGGACAGCAGGGAAAACAGAGGGAGGACGGACAGCTGTAGTCTGGAGCGTATAGCTTTGACAAATTTACTACTTTATATTTTTATATACATATAATGTTTTCTGTTGTCACTCATCCCTTTGTTCTACCTGTTCTTGTTGAGCTGCTGTAACATGAATCTTCCCGGCGTGGGATCAATAAAGTTTATCTTATCAGACAGAATATTTTCACATCAACTCAGTGAATCAAGGATTTATTTCAATCAAACCAGAGCTGATGATTGTTTTAACAGTGGAAAGACGAACCAAGATGCTCTTTGTTTGTTTGGATTTATTCCTGTTGCTTTCTGAGGCGTAAACAAGCTCGTCTTAGTTTGGTTCAAGAGACACACTTGAAATTTCTCAGGTGTGCAGCTGCATTTTTCTGTTTAACAAGGAAAACTGATGTAAGATGATTTCCTTTCTTGACATTTTTGTGGTGCAAAGTGGTTTTATGAGAGAGAACAGGCTGGTGCTAGCTGGTTAGCATGCTAACATCAGTAGATATACATTTCTTCACTCTCTGCTGACAAAGTTAGTTCATTATTTGACTGTTTTAAACTTTAAAATGAATAATTGCACTTTTAAAGGCCCAGTTTGTCAGATTCGGAGGGATCTATTGTCAGAATACGGCAGGGATGGATTATAAGTACAGTATCACATCTGTCTTCTTCATCTTCATCAAAAAACTGATGTCTGGTTCTGTGGTTTGGATGTTGCACTTGGTCATATTGTGATTTCAATAAAGTTTACTGATTACGTGAGGACACCGGTGAAGTCTCGCTGTATCATCCTGCTGCTGTCAGAACATCAGATAAATATTAGTGTTGGCACATTACGCCACCTGATAACAAGAAGTGTCAGTTTAGAGATATGAAAAGATAATGTTCCTGTTTTTTTCAAGGCAGTCAGCTGATCACACAAACATGGAAACAGGTTCTGTGTTCTGTAATAATTCCTCCTGCTCGTACTGAACGTGAAGACTTCAGTCTGAGTGACGGAGAACAAATCTACAGTCCGGATTCTGTGTGAGGAGATATTCTCTGAAGTTCATAAGCCGCTGCAGTAACGTAACGCTGCTGTTTTTTAAAGGGACAGTTAACCCAAAATCAAAAATGCATATATTTTCCTGCAGTGCTATGTTTCAGTCTACATAGTTTTGGTGTGAGCTGCAGAGTTTTGGAAATGTCTTCCTTCTCTCCCATATAAAGGAGTTAAAACAACCAAGAGAAACATGTTTGAAAAATTTCAAACCAGCGTCTCTTTTCAGAAATCATGACCTGATTACTCCAGATAATCCACAGACTTTGTTGTGAGCAGCTTCATGTAGGAACTACTGACTCTCTAGTAGAAATAAAGTAGTTCAGGTAGATTCTACTGCAGAAAGAGACAGAAAATGTGACAGGGGTTTTTTTTGTTTCTTTAATTCTCTCTGACAGTAAAGTCAGAGAGTTGTGGGACATTTGAGGACGTCATCTTAGGCCTCGGGAAACACTGGTCAATATTTTCCCACCATTTTCTAGACTGATTGATTAATTGAGAAAATAACTGACAGATTAATCAACTATGAAAACAGCGGTCAGCTGCAGCCCTGCACCAGAGGAAAAATAAGTATTTTTGATTTTGCGGTTGAACTGACCCTTTAATATTGAGATAAACAGTAAAGTATTGTAGACTTTTCATCGTGGTATTCTCGTACGTTTTGGAAGTTTTCAGTATCACTGCATGATGTAAAATCTTAATCTGAAAAGTAACGAAATCTGTCAGATTAAAGTAGTGCAGAAGTAAAATAAAGTAGACTGAAATTCTGTGCAGCATTTGAGTAAAAGTACTTATCAGGGCTGAAAGTAACTAATTACAAATACTCAATTTTTTGTCATTACTTGTACTTTTATGAGTCTGTACTTTTACTCATACTCATGTCTGTATTACATGATGTGATCTGCTTAGTTACTTTAGTCACAATAATATCTTCACCTTTCATCTGCAGTTTAGTAGCCAATCAGGATCTCTGATCACAAACAGCCAATGAAAACCAGGACACACAAACGAAAAACAAAACAAAACGCTGCTTGTTGAGGATTAATCATAAATCATTTAACTGCTGTTAAGAATTTAACAATTAAATAAAGTATTCACTGATATTTTAATATGAAAAATTAAACTTTGACTTAAAGCGAAAAAACAGAAAACATCAGTTATTGATGATTAATTGATTGTTAGCATTTTCAGCTACTGGTTCAGGAAAACGCATAAGAATTTGCAACCCTAGATTGAAGAAGTGACATCAACGGTTAAAAGTAACTAATACTCTACTTTTGTACTTTTACTTGTAACTGGGTGATATTTTAGCAGTGTAACAGTGCTTGTTTCCAGTACTCTTTCCACCACTGATACTTAGTTACTTCCCTGTATTTCAGTAGTGTGTGTGTGTGTGTGTGTGTGTGTGTGTGTGTGTGTGTGTGTGTGTGTGTGTGTGTGTGTGTGTGTTTGGGGGTGAACTCACCCCAGGGTGCTGATGAAGCCGTTGACGGAACCCTCCGCGTACAGAGACACGATATCCCCGATGTGAAGGAAACTGGAGGCAGAGTCCGACATCCTGCAGCTGATCGTCTCCTCCAGCGGACACAACAAAGCTCAGGTGGAGACGGAGACAAACTTTTGTCCTCTGTCTCTGCGTGAGGAAAACTTCAGACAGTTTGTTCGTGTCATGCAGCAGCAGGAGTCTCTTCACACTGAAGCTGCAGCTCAGTCACACAGTCACTGCCGGGTTCTTCTGCATGTCAGCAACCTGGAGGAAAAAAAAAAAAAACTCTGAAGGAGATTTAAAAAAAAAAAAAAAAAAAAAAAAAGAGTCCAAAAGTCGCAGCAGCAGCAGCAGATTGTCTCTGTCTCTGCAGAAATGTCTCAGTCAGTATCGCAGGAGTCCTCTGAGTGTGTCTTCATGAAGTGTGTACTGTCCTGCAGTTCCCTCCCTCTGCGCTCCGTTCACTGTGTGTTGGGGGAACGTGCCCGCGCGCGCTCACGCTGAAGACTCCGGTATATAAAAACCAGGAAGTGAGTGGAGGTGTTGATAAGGCTGACAGACAGCTTCAAGACAGAACAGCTGCCGCGGGGACAAACACACACACTCACACACACACATGCATGTCCGCACAGACCGGGCGGGACGCACAAGGAGCGCGCACGGGCAAGTCTGTGAAGCGCGCACACATGACACCCCCCCACCACCCCATTTACCAAAACAAACAAGTTAAGTGACATATTTGACATATTTAACAGATGAAAGAGGCGGGAAGTAACTAAGTACTGAAGTAAAGTTTTCAGGTGTCTGTTTTTTCTACTTTTATTCTCTGAACACAAACATCTGAACTTTCTCCTCCTCACTTTTTCTAAACAGACTCCTTATTTTAATTTGAATGACTTTGAAGATAATTATTGATTATTGTTATTTAGCATCATTGTGCGCCGCCTTCCAACATCAAGACTGATTTCAACCTAAATGGACGAAACAATAAGACAGAGAAGATGGTGGATCCATCAGAGGACATCACACTGGACAGACGGGACGAGATAAAAACAAGAAGAATTAACAAGACATAAGAAGACAACAAGATGAAAACAACAAGAAAAAAAAACATAAAAGATGTCAGAAGATGATAGAGACATTACATGAGAAAAAGTGAAACAAAGGACACAACAACAACATAGAAGACATCACAAGACGTAACAAGACAACAAAAAACAACAAGACAAAAACAGTAAAAGATGTTACAAGATGTGAAGTGACATGAAAAACACAAGAACAAAAAGATGTAACAAGACAAAAAAACAACGTAACAACACAACCTAAAAAGGAATTTAAAAAATAATGTAAAAGACGTAACATGACAAAATATACGTAGCTGAAAAGACATAATGTGAAAAAAACATAAAAGAAATAAGAAGGTGAAAAAGACATAAAAAGAAAAAAAAGACGTACAAGACAAGACAAAAAAACAATGTAAAAGATGCAAAAGACTAAAGACATAAGACAAAAAATAACATAAAAAACATAATAAGACAAAAAAAATGATGTAAAAGATGAACACTTTTTGGTCTGGTCGTCATGGAGACCGAGTGATCGTACATATTCAGAGGAGCTCAGATTTTCTTCAGCCATTTGAAACAAGACAAGAAAACTTACTAGCTAGTGTTAGCTAACATGTTTGTTTGTTTGTTTGTTTGTTTGTAGGGATTCTTGTGCCTCCACCTAAGCTCCGCCCATAAATAAAGAAACATCATAATGTTTACCAACAGAATCGAGGTTTAGACTGCGAGCTCAGATCCCCGGGGGAGTGTTTGTGTGGACACTGTTAGCTCAGGAGCTTTGGACCGCCGGGAAGAGGACAGTTTCAGACCCGGGGCAAAACAGTCTCAAAGACAGACTGAGAGCAGTTTGATGACAGGTGTGACCAACGGTAACTCTGACTCTATGGACAGTGAAGACACAGCAGGCTGGGACAGCAGAACTGTACTATAAGCTAGCTGGTTAGCATGCTAACGTCAGTTTCTCTGCAACACAATACACAGATATCTTTGATGTAACATCAAACAGTGTCATTTCTTAACATTCTCTTGATAATTTTAGTTAATTTTTCAGTATTTTAAACTAAAATTTGTACATGTTGCAACTTTAAAAGAACGCTGAGTGTTCTTTGACGACTCATGGCGCTGCGGACGGACGGCTCTTGTTTTGTTTGAGCACACAGGGGACAAAATACACCGTCCACTGTTCTATCGATGGACAGTTGGTGGCAGTACACTGAGAAACAGAGCGGTGCTCTAACAAATGCATAAAAGAAGAAAACTGCAAGACAGTCAACATGGTCATTAACAATGTAGAATTAAAAATGGTCCAAAATTAGCCTGAGGAAGGAAATGCATTCAGCACTTCTGTCGTAGTGAGAAAAATCAAATGTTAACGCAACTTTGTTTACAATAAAACTCCACAGAGCAGCTGTAACATAATAAATATCCTACAACACAGAAATATTTATCACACGTGACACGTAACAAGATGCAAAAGACACAACAAGACAAAAAACAATGTAAAAGACGTGACACGACTAAAGAGAAATATTTACAGCGTTTATTTGTGTGTGAGCAGAAATCATCATAATGTTTGATAAGATGAAAGATGAGGGTTGTCAATGTCTCAGTTTTAAACCTGTTGTCTGCAGGTATTTGTTTTCATAAATAAAAATATTGGACTCTTTTAAATGTGGACTTGATGTTGTTTAATCTGTTCATCCAGGTACGTGTAAAAGACCTGGATTCAAGTTTATGAAAATATATAACAAAATGACAAACATGCTGTGCAGAGATTTAATGACACTATATCTGCATTG